>NC_056726.1:1860951043-1860956970 GCF_019279795.1 Protopterus annectens | reverse complement strand
GTTACCAAAGTTGAATAAACAAATGCACTTAATAAAGTAAGAGATTTAAATAGGCCATTATCAAGCTTCTCACTGAGTGATATCAATGTCAGTAAGACAACTGAAAACAGTGTAATTAGTGCCTTGTTAATCTGAATATGACCATTTACACCTAAGCAGGCACCAATTGTTTAATCTACTATCCAAGATCAAAAAGTGTTTAACACATAGTCAAGGATGATGGCAGCAAAACTAGAATAATTTGCATGCAAACCTACTTTGTCAAGCTTCTCTAACCAAGCACTGTGCCAGGGGATGACTACAACTGTTATAGTTTCACTCAACCTTTGAGTAAATATGTTAAACTTTAAATGAGAATTTTGTGAGGAGAGTAAAATACATAGAAAATGATAAAAAAAAGTTATATACAATTTTATTTTCAATGTGTATGAACCTTCTACAGACACAGAAGTATGGAAAAAATACTTGTAAAAATGTGAGTAACCATAAATTACAACAGCTGTAGGGACAGCTTCTGCCATGAGGGGAACCACATTCTTTTCCAACTGCAATAACCAAAACTTTGTGACATACAGACAGACCAGATAGTCTAAATTACAGACGTGTATCGTGTAGATAAAGTACCGCTTCCCTACCTTAAAGACAAGACCTTATTTGGTTTATAGTGGCCCTATAAAAATGTTACATTTCATTGCACACAAAGTTTATATATAATAGATAATCCTCTATGTGTTATACATTACAGAGCGGCAACACAACATTCATACTGAGCAAAATAATGATCAGTAGCTGCAGTGACGGCTGGTGACTTCAAATTAAAGGGGGGCTGCAAGAGACAGCTGAATGGGTGGGGCCAAAGGGAAGGGGTGTGTCCAACTAGAAAGGGGTGGAGCTATGTTCAAAATCACAACAACTGGAACTTTAATTAAATACGCTGCTCTGGGTGCCAAACCGTCATTACGAGAGTCCAATCAAGACAAAATGAAGTGTAGAAGAAAAAAATATTTGAATGCATTGGCTACATGACAACTTACTTAATATCTAGATGGAAACACAAAGGTTGTGAGGCATGAAAAAATAAATTGCTTTTTAAATACATTACTGGAATGCCAGTCAAAATCAAGTATAAAAAAAACAAGCAGCACTCAGCTCAAACCACTACTCCGTGTACTGCAGTTCTAATTATGATTTATATTCAGCTTTATAAAATTACCAAGTAACATGCTGAAAGTAGCAATCTCTGTGATACCCCCACTTGTAAAAATGTTTCTTATCCAAAAAAGACCTGCTGCCTGACAACAACTATCTACTTGTTTCATGGAGAACACATGATCAAAGTAAAAAATGAACAGCAAACAAGAAACAAGCTCAAGATAAATTGCTTAAAGGATTCCTGCACAAGTTATGGACCACACATGATAGATTGGCATTCTGTTTAGTTTACGGGTAAAGCCTGCAAAGATAACTGCAAGTCTCCAACAAATATAATGAGCTTCTGAAAATTCTGTAATCCTGAGTTTTATTACAAATACTGTCATATACATTTCAATACCTAAGGCTTATTCGTTATCTAGTTATGTAAATATTCGCTGCATGGCAACAATGAAAAGGCTTTCAATGTTGGTAATTCTTTAACAGTATGCTTATTAAAGCTTACTTGCATCTTACAATCTCTGACAAGCTTACCTGATGGTCATTAAAGCACTGCTACTTTAATACAGAGCAACAGGGCACTGCAACAGCATGCATTTTCAGAATAATAAGAAGCATAAATCAACAGTATAAAAATATGATGAAAACCAGAACATTCTGCAAAATCAAGGACAGATGAAAAGCCACGGTCATACTTGTGGTCTACCTTGGATGGGGAATACTCTGCACACTTACACTGCATAACTGCTCCTTGCCTTGCTTCACATCCAGAGCCACTACAATGGGGAGTGGAGTGCAACAAGTAGGTCACAGTTTGAAATGTCTCTGGCTGACGGTGATGGCTCTGACACTCATACCTCTCAACCTCAGAGTAAGAAATCTGGACAAAGCCATAGATAAAAGTGGGACACAGGCCCAAAAATAAAGACAATTTTTTTAAATATTGCTCTTATAAACTTAAAAAGATAATAGAATAGTAGTAGGTCTTGCATTAGTATGAATTTTTGAAGGGTATGAAATCTGGAAACTCAAACATCTGCCATTATTTTCTAACTTCAATCTTTAATGATTTGCTACTAATTTGCCAGAAAATCACAATTTTATGAAAAACAGACCAAATATGTTATGCAAAAATATAAAATTGCCACACAATACAGCTGGGAACCTGTCAAAGGAGGGACACCTTTTTAAAATTAGTACTGTTAACTTGAGCAGCTGAGAACATAAGAAAATCTAAATGCATTTCTGAAATAAAAGTAATCTATAACTCTGATCATTACAGTTATTTATAACTGTAAACCCTCCATGTTTTCTTCCAAAATTGCCATTTTGCAGAGGGATTATTAAGGGGAGAGCAACATTTTGAGCCAACATTAGGGGCAGTTGAGAGGTTTGGATATTCCTAACTCTATAAAGCAATTTATTTGCACGTACCTCTCAACCTCTTAATGCAGGAAATCTGGATATGGCCAAATATATTGGGGGAACATACAAACAGTACTAAAAATACAGTTGATAGAATAACAGATCTTGCTTTAGCATGCATTTTTCTGAAGGTTATGATGTCTGAAACTCAGTGTCTCTCATTATTTAGTGACTTCATTCCTAAATGATTTGGCAGAAAACCACAAATTTTATGAGGAACAAACCAAAAATAAGAACAAAAATCTATTCATTCTGCAAAAGTCTGGACAGTTGAGAGGTATAGTTCAGCCGGGGCTGTCTGAGTTTGCTGCCCCCCCCTCACAAAATCATGGTAGAATGGAGCGTCCCCCCTGCAGCCATTCCAATGCCCCATTCCTTGGTTATTTCACCCCATTTAACACTGTAATGTGCATACTGCTTTACTTCTGCAACGATATGGATTTCATTTGAAAGTTTTATTTTATATTTTTACAGTATAAACCCTAATAGATATTTGCTAAACAAAGCAATGCAGTCTCACAATGAAAATAGACTTAGCATTAAAACTTCTCTGCCCTTGAAACTCACATTCATTGAAACAGCATTGAAACCCACATTCAAAGAAAATACATTTTGCCAGTGGCAGATAAAGATTAATTTTGGGCTGTTTTTAAATCATAGGCCCCTTGAACACGAAACATACACATGCTCTTTGATACACCTTCCTGACTGTATTAAATTATATTCCTTATACAATACAGTACAGTTGAACTGCCCAATTCAGAACATTTCCATCATAAAAGTCTACTCAAACTTCAACAGTCCACCAGTATCAGTAAATATGCATGATCTCTGAAGAAGTAAAAGCCATCTAAATAATTCCACGTTAAAGAAATCTGTTAACATATGAAGAGGTTACTGCTAGCAAACAACTTTATATGTCATTGTTTCATCTACAAATAAAGTGCCTGTTGCCCTTGAGGAATAAATTGCTTATGTTGCATTAAAAAAATTATAATGCTAGTAATATTGCAATAGGGAATGGATGGCAAACTGATAACAGGTTCATAGTTACTAGGTATCTTCATCAAAGAGGACTGCAGCATCCATCCCCTTTAAAACCGAATACTGTATCAGCAATGAATCTACCTACTGTGGGAGTAGAACCCACAGCCTTCTGCATCAAAAGCAAGTACACTACCTGTTGTGCTATTCACAATGTAAGCAGACTTTGCATAATCAGCACTAAACTTTTGTTCCCCTGCAGCTCTCAGCTCCTTGTAAAATCTTCGACACTCAGCTGTATCTCTGAACTTTGCAGCACAAGAAATCTGGACAAAGCCAAATTTTATTTGGGGGGGGGGGACAAAAGCCCAAAAACCAGGGAAACATTTTAAACATTGCTTGTATAATGTTGGAAAGTTGCTAGAATAAAATGCTCTGTTACCACTATACATTTCACTGCCAAGTATTGAACCCAGGTCCCTGTGCAAAACAGCCAGAGCTAAATACCACTATGCCAAATTATCTATTTTTATGAAAGAAAGGAAGACTGAGACTTAAATGGCTACCATTTAGTGAATTCAGTTCTCACCATAGCTGTCAACATCTTAGCACAAAACACCAGAACAAAGCCAATAATGGGGGAATACAGCCCCCAAACATATTCAGTGAGTTCAGTTATCCCTATAGCTCTCAACCTTGGCACAAAAAAACCTGGACGAAGCCAATAATGGGGGAATACAGTCCAAAAAATAGGGACAAATATCCACTGAGGATACCAGAGCAAACCCACACAAACACAGGGAGGACATGCAGACTCCACACAGATGGCACCCCAGCCAAGAATCAAACCAGACAACCCACAGCTGTCAGGCAACACTGCTACCACTGCACCACTGTCTGTTTTAAGTAACAAAAATACAGAAATGACAGATTTTATGAGGAACAGAACAAATATGAGGCAAAAATCTGCAAATGCTTTAGAAATGGTGGTGGGTAGGGAATTCAGGCTCTTGTCACTTGGGCCCAAGGTACAGGGTTGAAGCCTTATTCTCTACCCACCACCATGAAGCAACTGGTGCATTTTATACACACACACACACACACACACACACACACACACACACACACACACACACACACACACACACACACACACACACACACACAGTCTCCAGAACTGCCATGTGATCCTGTTTCCCCGATCTCCATACAGCGATCATGTACTCGGTTCTCCTGCAGCTGTTTGCGAATGCAATCCTGTCCTGCATACTGGTCTCGGTCCTGTTTCCCCAATCTCCATACAGCAATCCTGTACTCGATTCCCCATACTGGCGTGATCCTGCAGCTCTAGCCCGCGCATACTGGTCTCGGTCTCCTGTGAGATGTGAGGAGGCTGGATCCTCCTGTTGTTGGTCCAGACTGCTGGCGAAGCAGTCTGGTGACCTTCTGGTTTGTGCGGTCATCACCGCACAGATCTCTGGGTTGGAAGGGTGGAGTTTACTCCCTTCCCTATCTGGACTGCCTAACTGAGCAGTCTGGAGCTCAGGAATGCCTGAGCATGCATGCTTGGAGTTCTGGTCTGCCTAACACAGCAGCCAGGAACTAAGCACGCATGCTCGGAGTCCGAGATATTTTTTTATTTTTTATATGCTCTACGGGGGACAGGGGACTTTATTTTATGCACAGGTGGGGGACCCATTTTACAGGTGGGAGGGCTGCAGTCCTGCAGTCCTGTAGCACGAGCCGCCCCTGAGTAGCTGCAGTCTACTTGGGTACTGTGAAATCATATGTTTGTGGATATATATGAGGTAGTAAGAAAAAATATTTTGAAGACAGCAATTAAAAGCATACTAGGATTCTAAAAAAAAAAAAAAATCAGTTGTTCCTTGGCAGTGAAATTGTAGAGTAAATCACTATTGAACAGTATTTCACCAGGTAAGCTACTGCAAACATCCAACAACATTTGGTTACCATACATGTGTCTGTCCTCAGTTGTAATATACTATACAGTATAATGGCATTCTCTATTGTAACACATGTATTTTCATTTGTAATAGTAGCACTCTAGTGATACCGCTGCAGTCTGAAAATATTTATATCATGGTTTCCCACCTTTTGCCTCAAGACTCATTTTGAAGTCTATGCATACATGCTTCTTATTGGGACAATGCAGTGCTGGCTCAAAATGAATTCTGTCCAAAGTTGCTCATCAAATAATGAGGTCTGAAAAATGCAAGCACCCCTGTAAATGGCCTGAAAATAATCCCTGTCTAGAAAAGTATTTCTTTGTTAATACCAGTACTGAAAAAAAAATTCTTAGCAGCAGGTAGTGGCACAAAAATTCACTGTGGATAACCAATTCAAAG
>NC_056726.1:1860841043-1860948543 GCF_019279795.1 Protopterus annectens | reverse complement strand
CGGAATAACTAGAGTTAAGGACTTAGTTTGCTTACGACATAAGTAGGACATGTTGGAGAAACAGGTGTGTATATCAAAGAATTCCCATTGCCTACAACAGGCTTCCCATCCACATGAAGCAGAGCTCTTCCCTAACACTACTCAAGCGTAAACTGGGCCAGTAGATGGCAAATCAAAAAGTCACCCCCTGGTCTGGGATCTATATCTCTGATGGAAAGAGGCAGCCATTAAATCAAGTCCTATCTAACATACACCTCTAAAATTAACATCTAATGCACAATGACTCATGGTATATCTATATTTGGATCACATGGCTAGACTTATAAAAGCCCTAATGGCTATTAACTTACTATACACCTATGAGTCTAGGAACCTATGTCGCTACTAGACTGAAGCAGCCTATAAATGCTTCAACATGTCCAAGCCTATAGCTTTAAATCTTTACACTGTTTAACCTGTTTTCAGTTCTGCTTTTGCATTTGCATAATCTATAGAATAAAAGAGATGTAATGCTGCCTCCCACACTACAAGTTATTGTATAGTCAAATGTACAATGAGTTTGCCAATATTTTACTTGTATGTTTTGTATTTATAGTATAATGTTTGAATTCATCACTTATTTGTCTTTATTTACTTGATTTGCATTTACTGTCTTCATAGTGTTTGACATCACCAGTTATATGTCTGAGTTATTTCCTGAACTGAGACGGAAAATGGTCCACTGGGTTCAATTATCTTTGTGATTGTAGGCAACTGTTAAACTTTGTGTGTATTCTTTGTAAATCGTTGTAAAATTTTTGTAATCTTTTCTGTACTATTGTTATAGGGCTTTTCTCCCTGAGTCTCCGATGAAAATGGGCTACTTGCCTAACCAGACACTACCCGGTTAACAAATGTAAAATAAAACAAATAACTAAATGCTCTATCCTGGTTAACAAAATAAAATAAACAGAACTCAGTATTTCCCTATATTGGACTTTACACAGCTAATAACATATATATTCTTTTTAGGTGTTAACATCTTCATGCATAACATATACCCTCTATAATTTATTAACATGCTACCTTCATAACTAAATATAGAAAGGGGTTTGTTAAAAAATGTTTTAGTAGTGAGGTTACCAATTTTTGTACTGAACAATATTGCTGATTTTTGTTCCATTTATTGCCATGTGCGGTAATGGCCCGAGTGGTGTCTAAAAAGGATATCCAGGCTAGTGTATTTACATAGTTATCAAATGTGATATAAAATAATAAAATATAGCAACAGAAAGTTTAGTAAATACATTATTCCTATTTATTTTGTCTTTGAAATGTTCAACCAGAAAAGCAGTTAAAATCAGTTTAAATAAAAAATTCTCAAAAAAATTAAAAAAGTACATTTACCTGTAATAACCAGCAGTATCTGGTACAAACATATTCCTCAGTGCTCCATCAACAATTTTGTTCTACAAAACTGATATATTTTCTAAATGTCCCTCAAAAATCTGCTTATCTATGCAATAAAAAGACCATTTTACCCTAACAGGACCTACACTAAGATGTCACCTTTTCAGAAAACATCTGCATCTGAATTTGGAAGCAGACTGTATATAAGGTTAAAACTGGAAAAACATGAAGAATTTTGCTTATATAATCAAAAAAAAGAAACATTGCACTAAAGTTTTCCTTAGCTTTTCACTTCAGTGTACTCAACTGAGCCAAAAACCCTGAAGAAAATTAAAAACGTCTCATTTCTATACTGAAATGTTCCCCGGTCATCAAAAGTATAGAAAAGTGGACACTGAATATCAATTTTCTCCTTTAAACTTAATTTTTTCAAGTGTCCCACACCAGTGAACTTATGAATATCAACTCAGAAATTGCCATACATCAGAGAAAAGGGAATATTCTGAGAAAAGGCAATCCCAACCTTGTTGGTATAAGTAAGTCTGGATGTTCATTTAGTTTTCACATTCTTGGGCTTTGCATTGCAAGTCCTGCAATTAAAATGATTACTCATGCCTCACATTCCACATAACTGTGCCACCATTGACGATTTCAGCACGGTTACAAAATTCCTCCATGATGAAATCATTGATAATATGGAATTGCCTCTGATATACAGAAAAAAATGTTGCGCCTACTGCATCATCATTGTTTCACTGAGTGACTTGCTCAGAGTCACACAGGCAATTGAAGCTGAGGGGAATTAAACCTTGCACCAGGTGGTGCTGCGGTAGCATTGTCGCCTCACAGAAAGATGTTCTGTTTGATTGTCAGCTAGAGTGTCTTCTGTGTGTAGACATGCGTGAATGGGCGTACCTTCGTTGAAGGTTATGCGTCAGGGCTGGCAACTCAGCACGTAAAAATCTACTGCCAATCATTAGTGGACCGGAGTTCCACTGTGGTGACCCCTAACCGGGAAAAGTCAAAAGACACAACAACAACAACAACCAGAAGACCACAGGAAACAGCATGATAACAGCTCCTTAATCTAATCTAAACTAACTGCCAGACAGTTACTATAATTAATTTCACGTTTGTAACAAGAATCTGGGCTATAGCTCTTAACTTCTTAGTGCAAAGAATCTGGGCTATAGCTCTTAACTTCTTAGTGCAAAAAATCTGGACAAAGACAAAAATCATGGGGGCACAAAGCCTTAAAAACAGGGACAAATTTTAAATATCATTATAAATTTAGAAAGTTGCTATAATAAAAGGTCTTGTGTTACCACACATTTTTGAAGGATATGAAGACGGAAACTCAAATGCCTGTCATTATTTATGGAATTCAGTCTTTAGTGATTTGCCATACAAATCCAGAAAACCACACATTTTATAAGGAACAGACCAAAAATATGAAACAAAAGTCTGGACATTTTCTGAACATTGGGACAGTTGAGAGGTATGGTCTGGACTCCTCTGCAACAACAGTTTCTGCCTTCTGTATATACTGTTATTGCCATCATGCAGCCAGTAGCCATTTGTAGTACCTCAGTTTACTTCTGGATCTGGAGTTAACAGAAATTAATAAAATAAATAAGTAATATTAATTAACATGGCAGGATTCTCTAGCCCCATATTTTAATTTTGCCTAGCAACAATTTGGGCTTACATTTGTTTGATTGATTAGATATAAAACAAACAGAGCAGTTGCCTTGTGCCAATCATGCTTAGATTTGTTTTACTATATAAAAATGGGAAAACAATAAATAAACATTGTTCATCACATCGGCTGGTGCTAGGAATAGAGCGTTTGGTCTATTAAAGAAGTGAAGTTAACGCGATCTCGTAATATGCGGTTGCGGTAACGGCAATTAATTAAAACTGTTCTTCCTATCAGCTATCCAGATTTTTGCATCTTCATTTTTAACATTTGCCCTCCTTAAATGTTTGATTTTTTTTGTGGTATTATGCCAGATGACAGAGTTTCACATATCTTGTTCATAAAGAGCAAGTTGATGCAACCTAGTGTTTTAACAATTTTAAGTGAACTGGACTATTGTTTAAAAACTGACCGAGAGTTTGGACCTTTTCTCACGTCAGTATTCTTGGCTTTGTCTGAAACTGTGTAGCATAGAAGTTGAAAAGTTAGAAACACTACATGCAAATCAGTACAGTAACTTGCTGAACAATGCTTCAGACTAAATTTTTACAAGAGTTAATACTTTCACAAGTCATTGCCTCCCTCCCTGGTTTGAATCGCAAGCGTTGTCATGGCAATAGTACATAGAAACAGGGCAGTGATTTTGTGACTATAGCTGATTGCTGCTTCTTTGTTAGCATGTGTTCTGTGTTATTCATTTTACCTGTTTGGTAAAAAAAAAAAAATGTTTAATTTACAAAAGATACCATTTATGTAATAAAACGGGTTACAGGCAATATCGACAGAAAAAAAAACCAGCAACGGGCTGCTCAGGACCCACAGCGAATGAAACTTGTAATTTAGAAGTTGGTAATGGCAGTATTTCATAGGAACAGAAATGATGATACAGAAAAGGGCAGAATCAAAGTAGTAAACTTTCAAGTGCATTTTAAATCTAATTGGAATGCACAGCCAAACTATAGTTCACACGGGGAACTAAAAGGAGACTGGAAATCCACATCCTGTCCCCACCCTAAACAAAAAAGACCACAGTGAAGAACTTCTCTAAAGCAAACTTCACACTACTCAAGACAGGTGTGGTATCCTTCAAGGCCCCTGAGCCAATGGAAACCACAACCCAAGCTGCGGAAGCCCTTACAAATGCCTTCTATGAACACCTTCAGGACTGCATGGATCAGGCAATCCCAAATAAAACCAAGACTCTTTCCACCAAGGGCAAACGTCCAGTCTGGTGGACCCCAGCCATAAACAAACTTTACAATAAGAGGAGAAAGCTATTACATGATAGAGCAAAATCCCAAAAAGGGAAGGCATCTTTGATCAATACTAGCAAGAAACTACGATCCCTCATAAAATCATCCAAGGCCAACTTTGAGAAAAAAATTGCCATAGATTCAAAAGACAATCATAAGGCCTTTTCAGCTATGTCAGAAACCTGGGTGGAAACTCCCAGATATGCTCAGAATTAGTCCAAAATGATACAAAAATCACTGAACCCACAGACATTGCCAACATACTGGCAGACAGGTTCAGCGCAAACTTCACCCCCCCCCAAAAGGAGAGATAACTATCCCAACAGAGTGTAGCCTCCCAGACATCTCAAATGCGCAGGTGAAAGCTGCTCTCTCTAAAGCTAAAAACACAGCATCAATGGGACCGGATGGTGTCCCCGGCTGTGTGCTACATGAACTCAATGAAGAACTAAACCCGCACATAAGGCAGCTGTTTAATCTTAGCCTTACCACAGGATATGTGCCCAAGGAGTGGCGTACAGCAACTGTGGTCCCACTCCACAAAGGCGGTGCCTCTATGGACCCTGGTAATTACCACCCCATAAGCTTAACAAGCCTGGTCTGCAAAGCTATGGAGAGGATCATAATGGAACTCATAAACAAGGACATAGGGGACTTGCAGACCTTGGACCCAACGCAGTTTGGCTTTGTCAAGGGCAGATCTTGCCTTTTGAACTTGGTTGACTTCTTCGAAACAGTTACCAAGGCCATTGATGAGGGAAAGGCAGTCCATACAGCCTACCTTGACCTTGCAAAAGCTTTTGACACAATACCCCACTCGGGTATCATAGAGAAACTTACCAGCTTAAATGTAAACCCATATGTCACAAGATGGGTTGCAAACTGGCTAAAGGACAGAACCCACAGGGTTAGAGTTGCTGGAGCCATGTCAGACTCCAAGCCGGTTACAAGTGGTGTCCCACAGGGCTCAGTCCTTGGCCCCTATTGTTCGGCATCTACTTCTCAGAAGTACAGGCAAACATAGGAGGACTATGGCTGACAAAGTTTGCGGATGACTGCAAACTGGGTGCCATAGTGGATAGTACATTGGACACAGACATCCTTCAGAGGGGTCTCACGGAAACTGATAGCTGGTGCCAGAGCCATGGCCTGAAGTTAAACGCAAAAAGTGTATAGTCATACCCTTCAGGAAAAACAAGGTAACCCCAAGCTACCATATAGGTGGCAACCCACTAAGCACAGAAGAGGTTATCAGGGACCTGGGTACCCAGGTTGACAGTGGCCTCTCATTTGACACTCACGTTGCTAAAGTGGTTGAAAGACCTTCTACATTGCCCATCTGATCATGAAGGGATTCACATCCAGATCAAGTGAGGTCATTGTTCCCCTGTACTCTTCACTTATCAGACCAATGATCGAGTACAATGCCCCATTCGGGATGTATCTCACCTGACACCTGCAGCAATTGGAGAGACCCCAAAAGTTCCTCACCAAAAGGATAAAGGGACTCCAAAACCTGTCATATACTGCCAGACTGAAGAAACTCCAACTCTATTCAGTTGCATACCGTCTGCTCAGAGGTGACCTGTGCCTGACATACAAGGCCATGACCAACCCGGAATTAATGGACATGCTCCACCTCAAAAAAATCCAAATCCACCAGAACCACTAGAGCAAGTGACTTAAACCTTAGCACGGATATAAATAGGACGTGCTGGAGGGATAGATTTATCACCCAGAGACTCCCATGCTGTGGAATAAAATCCCGGTCCATGTGAGGCAGAGCACCTCGCTGGCTCTGTTCAAGAGAAATCTTGACCGGTGGATGGGAGATCGTAGGTTTACCCCGGGAATCATCTCTGTGTCACTGCTGGACAGAGGCACAACAAACTAATGGGCACATTATTTCTAACATAAGGGGTGGCGTAAGCCACATAACTTTGGGCTAGGCTTATAAATGCCTTAGGGCAGATAGCCTAGTATAAACCTATGAACCTATGAACCTATGAACTGCTGATTTACAGGATATCCCAAGTAAATTGACACTGTGGGTGGGAATAAGCATGACGTAGTTAAAGTGGGTGTTGTTTATGTCAGTTTTAACATACACCCAAATTTTCAACACTGGGATTGTCCCTTTAATATGACCATATATCTCATTTCCACTCTACTTTCACTGGCTTGTGTGAGTAATCACTAAATCAAATAACCCTCCCCTTCAACTATTTACATATATTGGCCATCCTACTGTATTCCATAGTACCAGAATACAATAGTGACCACCCCTTTCAACCCATCTTGCTGTTTTAAAAATAGTAACTCTCCACTAAACCTTAACTTTTTAAACAGGTAAAACTTAAGTTACCTACTTTCACGTCTAACTTCTCTAGTGCACACTTTACCTTTAAGCATCTCTTTGACAAGCACTTTCTCTAATACCTGCTGGAAAGCACTAGGAAGCTTTAAACTGATACAAGCACTCAACTCTCCTTGTTAATAAGGAGAAATTAATAGTAGGCACTAAACAGCCTATAATTGCAAAGTACCTTGCTAAGGTAAATGAAAACAGCTCCTGTACTTTACAAAAAAAAAAAAAAAAAAAGCACCAAACCAGGCATGTCCAATGGTCAGCTTCCGGTGATTTCTCCTGTCCACCTGGTGAATCTGGGCATACTGGGGCAATGCAGCAATTGCCTCATGTACACAGACAACCTTCTCCTCCTACCACCCAACACTACAACCTGTGAGAGATGCACTTACATAGCCAAAATGGAAGCAAAACTCTCTCCACCCAAGATTGTGCTAGACAGTCAAGAGGAGAAGGTTAACACCCACACTACACCTCAAGCAACACATAGCCCTTCTAAACCCACACCACCAACACCCACATATAGCAACACTAAATCCACATATGCAGAGGCCCTTAACTGTAACCTGCCCAAGCAACAAGGACCTCTGAAGCTGAAACGCAAACAAACACCAATCACAACCAAAGGGTCACATAGTTCACAATACCAGTGTGCCACCCAGCAACAGCTCCTAAGGCAAGACAATGTACCTAACACTTTAGTCATAGGTGACTCTATAGTCTGGCACACTGATGTCCCTCTCATCAGGTTGAACAAGGAGAAAATTACAGTCAGCTGCCTGTCGGGTGCCAGAATCTGCCACATAATGCATGCATTCAAGTCACTCCACAACAAGTCCAAATATGACTCTGTCATTATCCATGTTGGAGTGAATGACTTGAGACGTACCTCCCTGGACTACATGAAAAGAGACATGGAAGAGCTCTCGGATCATGTGGCCCAGGCAGGTATGACCCTAGCCCTGAGTAGCATCCTGCCTTCACCCAGAATGATACCACAATATAAGGACAAAATGATTGACTTCAGCAATTGGCTAAGCTTCTGGTGTCATTCAAACAGGATCCAGTATCTGTCTGCCTGGGATGACATGATTGACAGACCATGATGCTTTGCCAGAGATGGCCTGCACCTGACGGCCCTGGGATTCAGGTTACTGGCTAAGGCTCTCGCCACCACTATAGTGCCTTTTTTAGGCAAAGATCAAAGGACAAAACCACCATCGTAACAGGTACAAGCATGCAAAATCTGAAGGTAATGCTACTCAATGCTAGAAGTCTAAACCTCAAAATGCACTCTCTCGAGGTACTCCTAAAAATGCAGAACATCGATATCTGTGCAGTAACTGAGACCTGGTTCAAGGCTCCAGAGAGCACCCCTGCAGTACCAGGCTACAACTCTTTCCACACTTTTCGGCCACCAAAGCAGGACCGAAACATTAAAGGTGGAGGAGTGTCAATATTCACCAAGGATATTCACACCACCAGGCTAGTTGCCCAACACAATGTGTCTGAAATTCTCCAGGTGCAACTAACACTAGGTAAGACTGCAATCCAAATTGTAGCTTGCTACAGATCCCCCACCATACCCCAAGATTCTCACTACACCTTTCTAAACATACTGGAAAATATTAAGATAGAACCAAACACCCTAATACTGGGTGATTTTAACTACCCTGCCATTAACTGGGAAAACTACTCATGTACCAACACCTTTGCCCAACAGTTCTTGGAATTCATAAATTTCAACGCCCTGGACCAACTAATCCATAGTTCCACCAGGGGCACCAGTATCCTAGACCTGGTCATTACCAACATGGGAAATCGATGCTCCACACCTATGGTCACCCCCTCATTAGTCAGGTCTGACAATAAGCTAATCACCCTTAACATCCACATCCCACCCCCACCCCCCAGTAAGGAAACCTCCATAAAAAGCTTCTCCAAAGCCAACTTCATGCTACTCAAGTCAGAAGTGACAAACTTCATGACACCCATGCAGACGGGAGCTGAAAGTTCAACTGCTGAATCCTACCCTAAGGCACTGTACGAGCACATCCACTCATGCATAAATCATGCCATCCCAAATAGAACCAAGATGCTCTCATCCAAAAAAAAGAAGCCAATCTGGTGGTCCCCTGCCATAAACAAAGTTTACAACAAAAGGAAGAAACTGTTGCAGAAAAGAGGAAAATCCCAGGATGCAAAAAACTTCCTTACCAGCCTCAGTAAGAAACTGAGATCCCTCATAAAATCCTCCAAAGCTAGTTATGAAAATAAAATTGCCAAAGATTCCAAAGACAACCACAAGGCATAATATAACTATGTCAAGAATCTAAATGGCAATGCTCAGATCTGGTCTGAGCTAAAACAGAATGGCATTAAATATATGATCCCAAGGATATTGCCAATATCCTGGCAGATCGATTCAGTGCCAATTTCACCCCCCCTCTCACCCCCTAAATGGCCCATCTCAATACTGGAAAATTGCTAAATTCCGGTAATAACGGCCACACAGGTAAAAAACACACTCTCCATAGCTAAGAATACAGCATCCATGGGACCAGATGACATCCTGGGTTGTGTACTACATGAACTACAATATGAACTGGCACCTCACCTAAGTGTCATGTTTAATCATAGCCTCACCTCAGGTTTCATGCCCACTTAGTGGCACAGAGCTACAATTATCCCACTCCACAAGGGGGGATCCACCTTGGCTCCCAGAAACTACCGTCCCATCAGTCTGACAAGCCTTATCTGCAAGGCCATGGAGCGTATTATCATGGAACTTATAAACAAAGACATTGGCAACCTTAAAACACTGGACCCCACCCAGTTTGGGTTCGTGAAGGGCTGATCTTGTCTCCTGAACCTGATTGACTTCTTCAAATCAGTCTCCAGAGCCATGGACAAGGGTAAGGTGGTCCACACAGCCTATCTAGACCTTGCCAAGACCTTTGACATCATCCCTCACTCTGGAATCATAGATAAACTTACTAAGTTGGGCATTAATCCCTACATCACCCAATGGGTTGCTAACTGGCTTACTGATAGAACCCACACTGTAAAAGTAGCCAACTCCAAATCCAGCTCCAGACAAGTGACAAGTGGAGTACCTCAGGGTTCAGTCCTGGGACCGCTCTTGTTTGGCATCTACTTCTCTGAAGTACAGGCCAACACTAAGGGACTCTGGGTAACAAAGTTCGCAGATGACTGCAAACTGGGAGCCATTATTGAATCCCCAAATGGTGTGGATACTCTACAAAAGGGCCTTACAGAAACAGATGCTTAGTGCCAGAGCCATGGGCTCAAGCTCAATGCCAAGAAATGTATAGTTATCCCCTTTGGGAAAAATCATGTATCCGTGAATTACCATATAGGTGGCAGTACACTAAACACCGAAAGTGTGATAAGAGACTTAGGGACACAGGTTTCACAGTGGTCTCAGCTTCGATAACCACATCACCACAACAGTCAGGAAATCCTTCTATGTGGCACACCTCATCACTAAGGGCTTTTCATCCAGAAAAAAAGGAGGTCATTGTCCCACTGTACTCATCCCTCATTAGACCCATTATAGAATACAACACCCCGTTCATATGTACCTCTCAAGACATCTGCAACAACTAGAAAAGCCGCAGAAATACCTCACTAAAAGAATCACAGGCCTAAAGCAGATGCCGTACGCTGACCGCCTTAAAAAACTCCAGCTATACTCTGTCGCATATCATCTACTCAGAGGCGATCTTTGCTTAACATACAAGGCCATGTCAAACCCAGAGCTGTTGGACATGCTACACTTAAAGAAATCCCAATCCCTCAGAGCCACACACTCCAGGGATCTAAACCTTGTCATCACAGTAAACAAAACATGCTGGAAGGATAGGTTCCTGACCCAGAGACTCCCCAGACTCTGGAATAGATTGTCCATACATGTCAAGCAGAGTGCCTCTTTGGTCCTCTTCAAAATGAACCTTGACGATTGGATGGGGGAAAGGATATTCACCCCAGGGATCATGCCAGTCACTCTGCTAGACAGGGGTCCAGGGAAGTAAATAGTATGGGAAGAAATAGCCAAGGAATTGTTATGGCTAGGCTTGTATAGGCCCTATGGCTGATAGCCTAGTACCAACCTATGAACCTATGAACCTATGGAAGATGTGAATTTTGTAGTAGGAGCTTAGACAGAATTTGCATATTATTCCCTAAGGTATAAACACTGGACTAAGCTAGAAATAATTTATATTTCACAAGAATGTGCATTTAATTGAATGTTTTGATATGCATCCAATAACTTTAAGATCAGGTGCCAATAATAACTAAAATAGAATTAAAGGGTAATGAACATAAAAATGATACACTGGTGCTTCCCCGCATATATGTTTAAACAGAGAAGAATTTAAGGAATAGGTGGGGAAAATTGTTCAGGAGTAATTAGGGAAGACAGAAATTTCTTCTGAAAATATAGCTACAGAGTGGGATAAAATGAAAGTGGGTTTAATAACAGAGTAGAAATAAAAGAAAATGAGATATGGTTAAGAAGTAACAAGAATTAGTTAGAGGGAATGACAAAGGTTAAATTATTGCATATAGGGGGGAATCTCAGAAAATATGAAGAGGCACAACTGCACACTGCTAAAGAGAAAATAAGGGACTGCCTGGGTAATATGCATATGTTTAGAAAGATTGTTGTTAAGTAATTGTTTCTGATAATAACTCCAAAGCACTAAAGCCTTTAATACAACAGATCAGATAACAGAAAATAGAAAGGTTTTATTGCCAAGCTTAGGGTGCCTATAACAAGGAAAATAACGTGATATCCTGTAGAGATATTAAAAATATATTTGATATTTTATGAAAATCTCTACAAAGCAAAGACATTTGGAAATAAAAAAGTACCAATGGAAATTTTATGGAAGAATTAAATATGTCAAGCTTAGAGGTACATGAGACTCAGTTATTAACAGGGTACAAAGAGAAGAGATGAGATAAAAATGGTAACTTATAAAATATTTTCAGGAAAGTCTCCAGGAATAGATGGTATGCCTGTGGAAGTTTGGAAGCAAGGAGAGAAGAATGTGATAAAGATCTGGAAGGTTTTGTTTAACAGTATTTTCAAAGGAGGAGAAGCACCATCCTGGAAAAAAGCTGTGTTGGCTGTAATACCTAAATAATGGTGCATTTCCATCAGATCCAGCTTCATATAGGTTCATTTTGATTTGAAACCATGATTATATTGTGCTTGTGTTTATAATGGCAAAAAGAATGGCAAAGGTGATGTCAAAATTGTTAGATATAGATCCATGTGGTTTTGAAGGGGGGGGGCAAATATTTGCCAGCATTAATAGAACAATGATGATTCAGAGGGAAGCAGAATATAAGAAAATACCACTGTTGTTGGTTGGTCCTGATGCAGAGAAAGCATTTGGCAGAGTAATCTGGGAATTTATGAGCAGGGCAATGGAAGCATTTACATTCCCTAACAGAATAATAATTTTAATTAGGAGGTTATATGTGGGATCAGAGGTGAAAATTAAAATGTGTGTGTGTGGGGGGGTTATTGTCTGATAAACTTTGTTTGAAGAGAGGAACTGTTCAGGAGTATCTTCGTCCCCTTTTTTATTTGGATTACATTTAGAGAATCATTGGTAAAAAAATAAAGGACTCAGAAATTCAAGGATATAATTGGTATGATAACCAAGAAAATGTGGCTTTATTTGCAGATTATATTATTTTTGCATTAAATAAAAAAATAGAAAATGATATTTCAGTGCTGTGCAACATTCTGAGACAGTTTCAAGTCTTTACTGCAGACACAATTAATGAAGCTAAAACAAAGGCAATAGCTGTAAACTATGTACCCACACACAAAAATTTAAGTTGTGGATATTAATTAATAAAGATTTGAAGAGTTTTATCTGGGATGGGAAGAGGGCATGAGTCAAGTGGAATACGTTGATCCTTCTAATAGAACAAGGTGGTTTAGAATTACTAGATTTGAAGGGGTATTTCAGAGCTACATACTGAAGGCTCCTATACATAGCACAAGCAGAAAGCTATAATTCAAAGTGGAAAGGGGTGATGATGAAATGTGTGGAAGCTCAAGAAATAAGGAGAGACTCGGATTTTGGATACATATTCTTAAGAAAAATAACAGTAACCATACAGAATATTGTATTCATAAAGTAGCAGAAAGTACAACAAGAACTAAGCCAACGCAGGTATGGAGAATTATATTGTATGGAGAAAAATGGCATTCAGCTGATAGGGATGACTGCAATTAAGGGTACAGATAATAGGCAAGTGGGGGCTATAATTTACTGGAGAAAACTGGCAAAGGAACCAAGGTTTTGGGAGCAAATAGAGAGGGAAATGTAATAGAATGAGAGGAGGCCAAGAATACATTTGAACTGCAGGCTAGAGACTGCCTTCCCAACCAAGGCCTGATATCAAAGTATAGGCAAAGAGAAATGAATAAGGGGTCCTAAGTGAAAGACCAGCACTGATAGAGTTTTTAGTAGAATCTAGAACAGAAGCTGCTGTTAAAAGATGGATAATTATTAGGTTATATAAAATATTGCATGCTATACAGAAACATCCACTTTCTCTCTCCTCCTGCAAGACAGACTCTTGCCACCACCTATCTACTTCCCTCACTAATGTATGGCAATACTTTGCTAAAAAAAAAATCTTCCTCTCTCTCCTCCAAACTGGAAGTCTGTTATAATAAAATTTCAAAATTTGCCACCAAAGCCAAATACTCCTCCCATCATTGCACTGCCCTCCACTTGTTAAATTGACTAGAACTCACCAACTATCTAGACTACCCCCAAATTACTACAGCCCACTGACTAATATTCCAACCTACTAAATGCCCTGCACTAACCAACATCTTACAACCATACACCCTACTCAGAACTCTTAGATCCACTCACCAAAACCTAATCAATGTCCACAATCCCAACCGTCTTGCTGGTCAGCTTCTTTTATCCTTCTCTTTAGCCAAAAAAATTGAATTATCTCCCTCATTCACTAAGGACTTGTGAAAACTTTGATAACTTTAAATCTCAGCTCCATTCCTATCTTTCCTCTAATTGGAAAGGCAACTGCATTCTCCCTACCTAGCCTACTAATCACCCAGTCCATCCTGAATTACTAAACACCTAGCTAACTCTGAATGCAAGCTAAACTAACAATATTTTCATAATGTATATATTGTAAATAGCCTACTTCCACCTTTCCTCTCTCTTTCAATGAAGTCATTACTCTCTCCTTCCAATGAAGCCATTACTGCCATCTTACATTTAATTGCTATGTAACCAAAGAATAATTCCAGTCTCTAACATGAAATGTACTTGTAATTGTAACTGTTTTTACTCTCCTCTGATTGTATCTGTAATTTAACTATGTAATGCAGAGCTTGTCTCCCCGGGCCTCCACTGAAAACAGGGTCACTGAGCCCAGTGGGCCTCCCCGGTCATCAAACTGGAAATAAATAAATAAATAAATTGCATGATAAGTATAGGAATAAATCAGATGAGATTATAAAGGATTGGAAAGAGAGATTTGAAAAGCAATTCACAAAGAAACAAAGGGATGATATATTGGATAGCACAGTGGTGCAGCAGTAGTGTTGTCACCTCACAGCAAGAGGTTTTCCAGTTCAATTCTTGACTGGAGTGCCTTCTGTGCGTAGTCTGCATGTCCTCCCTGCGGTCATTTGGGTTTTCTCTTGGTGCTTCGATTTCCTCCCATGTCACAAAGACATTCATTTGGAGTGTTTCTCCCCAGGCCTCCACTGAAAATGGACTTTGTTCCAAGTCGGACTTTCCCGGTAAACAAAAATAAATAAATAATGGCTCCTAAATATATAAAGAAAATCTGGACGTTTTATGATTTTTGCTTGAAAGTGTTTGCATTGGTATTACTTTGGGGATACCATGGAGATTACTTATTTTTTGGTATTTTTGTATCCCAAGCAGAATCTAAAGGGTTTTCCTCATGTCAACTGCAAATGTTGAAGGTGTGATAAGGAAGAAAGAGATAACTGGGAACATATTTTTGGGACTGCAATTCAGTGGCAGAATTTAAGAATTCCCTCCAGACTACTCTGAAAGAAATACTAGGTGAGCAAATTGGTGTAACTAAGGAAATAATTTTTTGATTTGTGATACAGAATATGAATTGTCTATACATAGTAAGGCCTTGATGAGTTTAATTCTGAGGGCAATTACTAGAAAATAGAAATCAAAATCAAAATCAGCTATACTAGAAGTAGTGAATATTGTAACAAAGATAAATGAACTAGAAGTGGGATCTTTAGAAAAGGGTAGGAGCAAATGACATAGAAATAATGGGAATTGAGGAAACAATACATGCAAAATAATGTTTTGGAAAAACAATGAGGTTTAGAGGAAGACAGGAATTGAATGAGCTATGTAATTTTTGATTGGCAATGCCTGTATATAAGATTATATGTGACGTATAATGTTTGCAACTGAAAATATGCCAATATGTTTTTTTATTTATATAAATATATGACAGTCTGTGCCATATGTGGTAATTCAATAAAGAAATTTCTTGTTTAAAAAAAAAAAAGAAAATGGATGTTAAACATTTAAGATTTAAGATAGTTAAATTTATTGAATTAATTACATACAATAGCTTAATATATAAGGATAATTTCAGGACATGTGACAAAGGTAATGATAATAATCATATAGAGTTTACTTATTATTTCAATATCTCTAATATTGTTGACCAGTATTCCATAAAAGATTATTTGTATTTCTTATCCTGTGTTGTGAGTCTGAACACTATCTGACAGTCAAGTCATTGAAACCATAAAGAGTAATCTTGTTTAGATTTATCCAGTTTTGTGTGGTACAGTACTTAGCTAACATGAATAAATGTCATAGCAAATATAAATCATTATGTAACATTGAACACTGAGTATGATGTAGAGCTATGAAGTCTGTAGTAATATGTTCCTTTCTATAACCCTGTTGAATTAGTTTAAGTTTTACCTCATCCCATAATTGTTGCTTAAATTTGTGATCCCAAAATATGTGATTCAGATGCATATTTCGAAAATTACATGCATTACAACATGGTAAGTGTACTGGGATGTAGGATGCCTTTTTTGTCAGTGATATATAAGCATTGTTTAAAATTCTATATTTCATATAGAATAATTTTTTAAAGAATGTATTTTAGATTTGAATTATGTTTTCAATTTCATTATCTATTTTGAACCAGTAGGATGAATAAATAAAAAGTGTCTTCATATTTGTATTTAATAGTAAGATTATATGATGTTGACAGAGGTTTTCCTGAAGTTAGTGTAATCCATAGTTGTTTTATAAAATTTATCTTGGGGCATCAAGAATCCCATCTTTACATTTTTTAATTAAATAATAAATTTGTCTCAGAATTATTAAATATACTTTAGATAAGTCTATTCTAATTCTCAAATCCTCTACATAGGTTAAACCCCAAGCAGAAACTCAAAGACAGTCTTATCTTTAATTAGAGTAAATAAGATAGATTTAATATCTTGTTATTCAATGTAAAGTCTGAATTCCCATTAATTGTGTGGAATAGTTTGTATTAGTCTTTAAAACTTACACTATTAATTTTTGAAACATTGTAATTTTTGGAGAATATGAAATTGTGTAGTTATAAAGATTTAATATTTTTGTTTTCAATAAATGGGAAAGCTTCAATGTTCATCTTATGTGCATTTAAATAATTATGCCAAATTTGCATCCATATAAGATTCCATTTTTTTATGGTTGGGTCAACAAGAGAGTTTATTATAAAATAATATAAATAAAAATCTGGTAAGGCTAAAGCACCTTGATTTTTAAAGAATATTAGTTTCTGATCAGATATCCTTGTAGATATGTATGACCACACAAATGTATTTGGAATTTGAGCAGTATTACTTTATATATTGATATTAATTGAAAAGAGGAGGTTATGTCGAATAATTTATTGGGCATACAATTAATCTTAAATATTGCTACCTTGGATAGCAAGGACAATTTTAGGCTTCTCTATCTTGCAATGTCATATTTTATCTTAGACTAGGTTTTCATCATACTGTTCTGGCAGTGAAAAGTTTTATCTTGGTTACGTACTATTGCTAGATATTTGAGCAATCTGAAAGTATTTATTTTACTGTTATTTGAATTAAAGGAAAATACTTTTGGTTTATTGGGAAAAGAGTTGGTTTGATTACGTTTAATTAATGGTTGGAATGCCTTAGCTGCATCAGTATCCCGTGCACATATTTTTTTTTTGCTTGTTTAAGATTTGTAGTGATTCAAGTATAAGTTTGTGATCACTGATTTACCATTTTTGTTTCAACCCAGATTTGTATTGTGATATTATTGAGGGTAAAACATGTTTTAATCTGTTTGCTAAAAGGTTGGCATCATTTTTAAGTCTAAAATTAATTAAAGTTATTGGTCTAAAATTTGTTGAGTCTTTTGTTATTGGAATTGATTTAGGTATTAGTATTGTCTAACACCAATTTAGACATAGGTCTGAAATTCTTTCTGAATAAATCTTATTAAATCATTGACAAGAAATATTTGCAAAACTCGCTGCAGAACTCATTAGGCCCAGGTGCTTCCCCCTTCCTTAACCCCCTTAAAAGTATTTATAGTTTCCTGAATTGTAAAAAGCTTGTGCAATAAGATAATTTGTTCTGGAAGAGCAGTGGGAGATTTTAATTGATTTAAGTAATCATTAATATCTTCTACATTATTATTACCATTATTTTCTCCATAGGATTTCTTGTAAATTTCAATAAAAACTATCATGATATCTTCTAATTTACAGGGAAAGTTGCCATTATAGTCCAACTGTTTTATTATGACCTGGGAGTCCCAAATTTTTAGAAGCCTTGATAACATTTTTTTGGGGGTTGTGCCCAGTAGATTAGCTAGGGTGGGGTAAAAGGCACAACTACCCAGGTGCAAAGTGTTAAGGGCATGATCGGATCAGTTATCCATTGTCTGAGCACTCCTCCTGCAATACCAGCTTTTAAAGGTTAAAGTGAGGATATGAATTGGGGGATTCCCCAGGGCACCAAGGTGCATAGCTACTGCTCTGTGATTACTACATATTTTGCCAAAAAATATGAGTATGCAGGGGTTAATTATGAATGCTAGAGTCAGCTAAAGTTGTACTCAGAAAAGGCTAGCTGTAGGAGTAGGGCTCACAGATTGGTTAATAAACTAGCACTGCAGATAATTTAAACACAGAGCTGATAACCTGATTTAATTGAAATAAAAGTGCCTCATAAAACGCAAAGTAATAAACTCTAACAACCTATCACACAACAGCCTTTCTTTACTTGTTTAACTGCAGACCTTCTCCCTTATCTTTACTTCATATCTTTAAATTATAACTTTATTTGCTCCCTCTTGTTTCATACTGCATCGTCTATATTTCCCAGCTGAATTCTTACCTAACACAGAAATATCTCCTCACATGCGTACATTTTAACAGCTATGATTTATGCATAGTGCTATGATTTTAACAACAGATTTAGTCTTGTTCATCTAAGATTTACTGATGTTCCTCATAAATTTAGACCGATGTAAGGAACAAACATTTTTAGATAGCACAAAGTCTATGCAACAATTCTGTACCATTAGTTATATGAGCTATAGTGCCTGGTAACATTATATAATAAAAAGTAACAAAGTGTTCCTCCTTCTTACCCTTTACTTTGACCTTTAAAGGCCAGCACTATGATTTTTAATGCTCAAAGTTTGAGAAGTATTCTCACATGTACCCAATGTGCAAGTCAGTTCCTGTGTACTGCTTCTCATTTCTGCATTTAACCTCACTTTCCAACATCTGCAAGTAATAGACATAAACCACTACCATTTCCTTAGGCCTAGTATATACATCTTATTGCACAGAGCGAAGGTATCAGCTATGTGGCAGTTTTCCATAAAATCTTATGCATGGCTGTGTATGTTCACACACCTTGCATTACTTATATGTTGCATTTCAATCTCTTATCATCATATTCTGCAATGTCTTTGACAGATTTCCAACTGACGTGAGCACTCCTAGTATAACACTTCTCTTCTCTTCTCTTCTCTTCTCTTCTCTTCTCTTCTCTTCTCTTCTCTTCTCTTCTCTTCTCTTCTCTTCTCTTCTCTTCTCTCACAGTCCTAGAAAGAATGCATGCCAAATCATCTGTGTGCCTGATATAACATTATTGACCTAAGTTCAATTATCCGCTGATTTTATGGAAGGAACCTTTAGTGTCACAGGATTGTTTTGTCAAGATGCAGCTCTTCAAAACTAACCACTTTTCACTCAGTAGGTGTGAGCTTTTGAGATGTTTATAATAGTGGGATTATTGGAGGCACAGACCCCACATGGTGTTAGCAGATGAAGTTCCCTTTCAGTACGAGCCAATTATTGTGCTTTTTTTTTCAAATCCATTCTAAGTTTTTGTAAACACAAACTCCCTGGACCAGATAGTCAATACACCAACCAGGGATGCAACCATACTAGATCTGGTCCTCACTAATATGGGAGAGTGCTGCACACCTCCTACTGTAATGCCTTCCTTTGTAAGGTCAGACCACAAAATGGTCTCCTTTGAAGTAAAAATAAAACCTGGACCCCTAGCTAAACCTGGAATATTCAGGAACTATTCTAAGGCTAACCTCCTGCTATTAAGTAAGAACCTGACAAAATTTCCAGCCACCATAAACCCTGAGAACACTGCTGTCTGTGCAGAACTGTTCACAGAAATCCTGTACAATCATGTTAATAGCTTCATAGAGGCAGCTGTATCCACCCGGAAGAAGTATAGAACTAACTCAAAAACAAGCCACCCTGGTGAAATCACAAAATCAATAGGGTGTACAACAGGAGGAAGAAAATCATGGCAAAAAGTAGGAGGGGAAGCACCCAGCAGGATAAAAGCACACATGACAAACTAAAAAAAACAACTCAGAGGACACATAAAGTCTACCAAAGCCAAATTTGGGGTAAGTTTGGCCTCCCAGGCCAAGGACAACCATAAAGTATTCTTTACCTATGTCTGCAACTTCAAAGGCAAACACAATTGTGTGCAGAGCTCTTTGTAAATGGAGCCACCTATACTGAGCAAGAAGACATAGCAAACCTCCTGGCTGATAAATTAATCTCCAACTTTACCCCTCTCTCCCCCTCAGCAAATATCATCAAATATAACTCACCCTACTGTCACTAGGGAACAGGTCCTTAATATTGTCTCCAAGACCAAAAGCACTTCATCAATGGGCCCAGAAAATATCCCAAGATGCCTTCTAAATAGCATGAAATATGACCCATCTGGAATTACTATTTAACTGTAGCCTCCAAACTGGTTTTGTGCCTCATGAATGGAGAAAGGCAACCATCATCCCTCTGTACAAAGGTGGGCTATCTACAGGCCCTGGAAACTACAGACCCATAAGTCTCACTAGTCTTATATGTAAAGCCATGGAAAGAATTATCATGGCGATGATCAATAGAGATGGAGTAAACCTCCAGTCACTGGACCCAACCCAGTTTGGTTTTGTCAAGGGCAGATCATACCTACTCAACCTGGTGGACTTCTTTGTGAAGGTCACCAAACCAATAGATGAGGGGAAAAATCATTCACACTGCCTACCTTGACCTGGCCAAGGCATTTGACACAATACCCCACTCGTGCATTATTGACAAACTCAAGAGGTTAGGTACAAACCTGTATGTCACCTGGTGGATAGCCAGCTGGCTCACAGACAGGATCCAGGAAGTTAAGATTGGAGACTCCATCTCTACAAAGAGGCCAGTCAAAAGTGGAGTCCCTCAGCGATCAGTCCTTGGGATACTCCTTTTTGGCATTTACTTCTCTGAAGTCAAGGCCAATGTCAGTAGTCTCTGGCTGACTAAATTTGCAGATGATTGCAAATTAGGAGCTGTCATTGAATCTCACATTGACAGAAATGTTCTCCAGGACAGGCTGACGCAGACACAAAACTGGTGTCAGAGCCATGGACTAAAACCACAGAATGCATAACAATATCCTTTGGGAAGTCATCCATTGCTGGTAACTATCAGATTGACAAAACACCCCTTAGAGCTGACCCAGTAGTCAGGGACTTAGGGAAACACATAGATAGCAATCTAGCCTTTGACCATCATGTGTCTACAGTGGTGAGGAAATCATTCTATATTGTGCAACTTATAAACAAAGGTATAGCATCTAATTCCAGGGAAGTCATTGTTCCTCTGTATTCGGCATTCATCAGATCTATCATTGAGTGCAATGCCCCCTTTGGTATGCACCTAATCAGGCATAGCCAACAATTCAAACATCCACAGAGATTCCTCACTAAAAGAATATGGGGTGTAAGTAAAATGTCCTATGCAGACTACCTCAAGACCCTATCCCTATATTCTGTCTCCTACAGGTTTTTGAAGGGAGATCTATGCCTGGCGTACAGGGCATTGTCAGACGCCACTCTGATGAACCTCCTGCATATCTACAAAACAAGCAGCACCAGAATTACTCATTCTAAAGACTTAAATCTTGCCTGTGATATAAATTAGTCCTGCTGGAGAGATAGGTATGTATTCCAGAGACTACTGCATCTATGGAACAGGCTCCCCATCCATGTGAAGCAGAGCTCCTCCCTAACCCAATTCAAGTGCAACTTGGACAATTGGATGGGAAACCGAAATTTATCCCTGGTTTAGGACCTATATCTCTAATGCACACAGGTGACCTGTAAATGGTTCATTTCTTAACCCCCTGTTTATACTCATCAAGAATATGAGAATTTGTCAGAGATTTTGGATCTATGGCTAGGCTTTAAAAGGATCTTGTGGACGTTAGCCTAGTAAGCACCTATGAACCTATAAGTGAGTTGTGTCTCAATAATATGATCCTACAATGACATCAAATGAATCTTGTATGGACTTAGTGTACATGTGTTTTAAGCAAGCAAATAACTGCAGTTAGTATACATTTTAGATTAACTGTGATCAGGTTCTTCTTCCTCTGTGTTTACATGATAATTTGCATCATGATGAAAACTGCAGTTGCACCTTATTAAAATATACTAACTGAATCAAACTGTATTGCCCATACTGTCCCTGCTGTATTGTTTTTATCTGCTTATCTCATAGCAAACCATATGTAACTTGGTCATACTTGACCAGCTACATGATAATATTCTGTGGGACTACAATGCTGTTGTGGACTTCATCTTACTTATTGGAATTTTGATCTTTGTTCTCTTGCTTTCCACTATTAATGGGATATGGATGTGTAGGAATAATCCAATAAGTGAATAAATAATAAATAAATAATATGCTGTCATTGTAGTATATAGGGTCTGAAATGACCCTACCCTGAAGGATCTCCTGCATGTTTGAAAACTGAGAATGCCATAAGCACCACATAAAAAAACTCAATCTCCACTGTGATTTAAATATAATTTGCTGGAAATATGAATTTCTTACTCAAAGAATTTTATACCTGTGGAATAGACTCCCCTTGCATGTTAAACAAACTAGATCCCAAACCTTGATGAATGGATGGCTAACCACAAATACATCCCTTATATTCATCCATTGTCCCTTATAGAAAGAGGTATGACATACTGGATATAAACTGGATGCACGTAGGGGATTTTGATGTGACTAGGTTACAAATAATGAACCTATGCACTGGTATTTAATAAATGAATCAGTTAATCAATCACAGTGTTTACATGCTATGTTTTTTTATTTATCTCTCTTTACTGTGGATACTTCTTAGCCAAGTATAATAAATATTTGGGCTTGGTAGTATAAGCCTTGTTACTCAAAGTTCTATTATGGATATGATTATAGCAGGGAAGAACAAACTGGTGCAAGGGAGAGTAGTAGCATAGTGGTGTTTGTACCCCTTAAAATACACATATGCCTGCCATCCAGCCAACTTCTTTTGAAAAGTACCCGTAATCTTTTGGTACATGAAAGAAATGTGAAAGAATTTTTTTTTCATTTCTGTTCTAGTTGAATGATTTAAGTTTACTTTAAGTATGATAACAATGCAAAACACCAGTCTTACAAATATTATTTAATCAATCATAGGGAGGCTAAGAAACCCCATTGCGAAAAAATGAGCAACAGACTGTGGCACTGTGGATTTCTACCTTGCTTGATGTTGGAAAGATGCCTGATATCACAAAAGACAAGTGCTCCAAGTTTCGGTCAGTTTATTATATTATTAGACACCATGAAATGCATCACCCCCATTACCAAAAAAAAAAAAAAATAGTAGGTGAGACAACGTTGGCATCAAGGAACTGGGTATCTGTTATGCATTTACAATTTATAAAAAGTAGCTGGGTACTGGCATTAGCTACTGCAATCGATGTGTACCATTTAGAGACTTAGTGACAAGAGTTTAGCCAGGTACCCACTACACATGCCATTGTGTACAAATGTTTAATATTGGTTTATTTTGTGCAATGAGATATCCTGTGTTTTAAACTTAAGTGAAATCACTGGTATGTTTACATGTTTTATAGTATTTATATGCATATTGAATATGTATAGTGCTCAAAAAATAAATAAATAAAAGGACTGTCCAGGGTGGAGCATGAGCCATTGCTGGGAAGAAAGGAGTTATATTCTAGAAGCTGTTCTATAGACATAAGTTTGAAAAATGTGATTAGTTAAAGATTTTTTAAAAATCTTCAAATCAAGATTTGAAAAGGAATCTCTATTCTGTACATCTCACTGGACCTCAACTACAGTCTAAGACTGCATCCCACTGTACCACTGTTCTAATACAGACATTCATTTAAGCCGTCAGTAACTGCTATGGTCCCAAGATTTGAAAAAGGCTCTCTATTTTGTACAGTATATTTTTTACCCTGGACTTGACTGGGATTTTGCTGTTATTAACTGGAATACTGTAGAGTGTTTCTGTGAGTGGTGTGCACACTAGTCAGGGAGATATTTCAATAGGGTCCTCTACCCAATCTTACACTCAACTTGTGATATCCTCCCAGTCACTTTAGAGCCTTTTAATTTGCCAGTATAGTGAATTTAGACTAGTGGTCCTTGACCTCACTGTAACTAATAGTTTTTTTTCCTTTATAGTTAGATTTAAGCCCTGATAGTGTCCTAGATAATTGTATTGAGCTCCACTCATATAAGTGTGGATGCATTCGTGCTTTAATACAGTAAATCAAAATTGCTAACCATATTCCTTACACTCCTGGTAGCTGGACAGATAAATGCACTAAGAGAACTGTTTTTACTATTCTGTGGCATGACATACCTTTAGTACATTACTGGATAAGACACCTCGTATTACACCTTAGTCAGCCAGATCATATGTCTATGTGTAGTGCTGTTGGTTAGTTACTGACCTATGAAGACTCACTGTCTCCAACAGTTTCTGAAGAACTTGCTTTGGCGGCCTGGTTTCTGTCTGCTCCATTCACCTTCATGCCACTCATCTACCCTACCCCCAATTCCCACCCACCCCATTACACCTAAACCTATCTCAGCCTAACCACACCCACCTATTTCTTCCTACACTCATAACACCCATCCAATTTTCTACACACCCTTATTTAATTAATTTCTAAGGTTCCCTTATCTACTCATCAAACAGACTACTCACTATTACATATGCTACACAACATAATTACTAATGTTTTATCTAACCTTATATACAATTTACTATACCTAAATCTTATCTTAGCCCACTCCTACCCATACCCATAATGTTTTCCCATTACGTCAAATATTTAAACATTATTTCCCTTCACACTGCCTCCCGTGCACTTCTTTTTCTAACCTACTACCTAACCTCATACCACACCCACATACCACACTCTACTACATTTCCTACCACTACAATCCATCATAAACTCCATATAGTACCCGCCTAATTTTGAAATAGCTCCAAACCTCTATAACACCATACATGGACACTTTCAGCTTCAATATACTCATCTTTTTTCAAAATCCCATACTTCCCTCAAGGTTAGTAAACTCTTATCTAAATACTCCACTCTATTACTAAAACTTACAAACCAACTAAATCTCTGCGGTGACATTTACCCAAACCCATGTCCCAAAACTAACTTACAATAACCCACCAATCACCCCTCTCTCCAGCACCAAAGAGCAATAAACATCTCTCCTAAAAGTTCCAGCCATCTAATAAACAACATGACTCTAAGGTGCATCCTAAATAAGATAGATAAACACCATGCCAGTATATATTTATACTTTCATGACATTGCTGTCCTAACAGAAACCTGGCTGAAACCTGATATAGATAACAATATAATTTTACCACCAGGTTATAATACACATAGACCAGATAGAACAAACAAACATGGAGGGGGAGTAGCCATAATATATGAAACTAATCTCAAAGTAGAGTGCATAGAACTAGACAACTCTCCTTTCAACAATGCAGAAATATTATTTAATAAGCTTGAGATAAATCCCAGCAAATACCTCACCATCATAGGTATGCATATTCATGCAGATAACAACCTTACTATAATCGAAGCAATGCTGCACTACATACCCTTAACATTCCCACAAGAAACTATAATAATGGGTGACATTAATGTTGACTGAAATACTTGCAACTCTGATAACCCCACTTATTTTATTAACATGCATGTCTTCACCTAGGTTGTACAATTCCCAACTAGAACAGACAAAGTTGCTAAAAAGTAATCTACAAAACAAAAAAGATTTTAATCCCCAAGCATTTCTCCCTCTTACATACCTGTAATTGGTCCCCACTCAAAACACTACCCCTAGATAAAGCAGTGGGGTACTTTAGCACAACTTTCCTCAATATTCTGAATAAGCTTGCACCATGCAGAACTATAAGAATTAAATCAAATAATTTACCACGGTTGACAAAAGAAACCAAAACTCCACTTAAATAAAGGGATAAAGCCTAGGCACAATGGCACACCAACAAAAACCCAAACCAATCTTGACCACTACTGTACCCTTATAAACAATGCCAAAATCCAGGTAAAATTCGACAAGAAAAACTTCTGTACTGATATTCAATTAAAACACCACAGCAATGCACAAAAATTATAGGCTGTTATAAAACATCTCCTTCAACCCAGCCAACAATCAACACCAACCCCATTAGTCACTAATAGTCATGACAACATAGCCGCACAGTGTAATTGTTTCTTCGCTAATGTGATACTTACTCTCTCACAGAAAATCACTACATCTCCTCTGACTACCCCAACACCATCCAGAGAAACCACTGATACCTTCCATTTTAACCTTATCCAAACTAGCACTATAAAATATCTACTCAATAAACTTAAACCTACCTCCTTCACAGCTGATAATCTACCTTTTGAATTCCTTACATTAGCAGCAGATGCCATCTCCTATCCCATCTCTATTCTGATCAACTACTCTTTCTTAGAAAACTACATTCCACTTCTCTGGAAAATATCATACATTACTTACTACATAAAGGAGGGAACTCTACTGAGCTCTATAATTACAGACCCATAGCAATATTATCCCCCTAGCAAAAATTCTGTAAAAATGCATTCATACCCAGCTCTTGAACTGTCTACTATCTAACATCTTGTCTGATAGACAACATGTTTTTTGTCCCAACCACAGTACTGCAACTGCTCTCCTGCCCTTTACCAACACTATCAACCAATACATAAATGAATGCAAAATAGTTTCCTCCACCTTCTTAGACCTCTCTAAAGCATTGATACTGTCTCCCACCAGAAAGACCTCTCCAAGATTGCCTCCCTCAAACTTAATCACTCATCTCTAGCTTAGTTTCAGACTTATCTAACTAATCACCAACAAGCTGTCAAATGGCAGCAAGATCTCTCTTCTCTGTTACCTGTTTCCATGGGAGTCCCTCAGGATTCAATCTTATGTCCTCTTCTTTCCATTATTTTTACTAATAAGCTTTACACTGCTACCCAACTTCCCACCACAGTTCAATACATAGAAGACTCAACGCTCAGCTGTGCTGCATCCTCCCTGCAAGAACTCGAAGTAACAACACAGCAGGCCTTCTCAGCTATAGAAACTTGGCTATTTAACTAAGCTTATGCTGTTCTGTCTTTGTAAATCCCCTTACTCACCATCTTCATTTCATATATATTCATCAGCCAATACTACTATATCAGCAGTCTCCCAAACTAAATTGCTAGGTGTAATAATTGACAACAATATGAAATTTGATAAACACCTATTACAAGCCATCAAAAAGACACATATAAAACTAGGATCTCTTTACAAACTCAAACATTTCCTTACTCCTGCTACTAGACAGGAAATTGCCAGAACCCAGTTACTATCTACATTACTATATGCCTCCCCTATATTCACCATCTTAAAGAAAACAGAATTAATAAAACTGGAGTCTTGCTATAATAAAATAGCTAAGTTTGCTACTAATGCCCCTCATCAAACCCATCATTGCCTGACCTTACAACAACTCAATTGCTTAGAACTACCCACTACTTAACATTCACCCAACTCACTATCACCCACAAACCCTTTCACTATCCAACCAAATCCTCTGCCTTCCAACTGCTCCACCCCTACACCAACACTCTCTACTCAAATAAATCCCTCTTACAAATTTCCAAATATAATAATACCACTGGTAACTCACTGCATTCCAGCTATATTTCCAAAATTTGGAACAGCTTCCCACAGTCTATCTTATCCACTGTTGATCTAGCTCATTTAAAAAAAAACTACTCAAGGAATACCTAAGTAAAAACTGGCTCTGTTCTTGTTCTACCCCTGGCCAACTCTTAAGTTTCTACATTTCCTATTTCCCATTCAACACCCCATCCCACTTTATGCACAACTTACGTAAAACAAATTGTCTGCCACTCACTGTTCTTCTCCCCCATTATAAATTTCCTATCACTAATTCTCCTAATACCACTTTCACCCACTCTCTCCTCCCTCACCTTCTCTACCTATTCATCTCTTTCTTTACCTACCCATCTCTCTTTTTCTTGCTCACCACTGCTATACCAATTATTTCCTGGAATATTTTTTTAAGTCTTAACTACCTATGTTAGCTGCTATTTTGTAGTCTAGACCATTCTGAAGTAAGCTTATTTAGATGGAAGCATTTGACCATTTGAAGATGAAGTCTGTATTTTAATATACAAGATGCATTTCATTCCTCAATATGTAAAATTATCTATCCTTTAATCCTGGTGAAATCTGGAATTATAACTTATACCATTTCTATGAATATTTCCCAATATAAATTTTGCAATGTTACTATTACTATTCTTCTCTTGTACATTTTGTTTAATTGAATTGCCTTATCTACACTGTATTGTTGTATCATTCTTGTATTATTGCTTTATTGTTAGAGGTTATGTATTCTCAAGCTTTTGTCCCCAGGCATCCCCTGAAAATGGGCTCTGTTCCTAGTTAGACTTCCCCGGTAAACAAATGTTAAATAAATAAAATAAATAGATAAAATGGTGGCATTTACTCTGAAAGTTTTTTTTGGAAATGGTGGCATTTACTCTGACTGAGCATGTTCTGTCTAATAGTCAATTACCAATCCAATAAATTACAAAAACAGTTGATGCTTACTCAGCTTATTTCTAATGTCAGAATGATAAATGGTATCAAATGCTTTAACTAAGTCCGAATAAGTGGTTTGTATGGAATGTTCAAGATGCTAACAAGATTAAGAAGGCACAAGTATCTACTGGCAAATCAAATCTAAGATGGGACTACAGTCTCCATATCACATACCTTTATTGATTGTTTCTACAATATTTTGTTGCATGGCTTTACAGATAAGGCTAGTGATGGGCATATACTTACCTGGGCCAATGAGTGAGCTGTTCTTATGCAGATAAACAGCGAATCCATTGATTCTACTGAATCATGGCTTTCCAACTATCAACTGCTACTCAACCCTAAAAAGTCTAAGCTTATCTTATTTACACCTAAACAATTCTCTAGCCAAAAACATCTCTTCAATATGACCTCCGAAACCTCACTAAAACTGTACTTGTCACCCATACTCAACTTCTAGAAGTTAGCATCAACAAACACTTAAAATTCAATGACCACATCAAGGAAACGTAAATAAATACCAAAAACTAGGAGCTGTCTACAGGGTACAACTCTTTCTAACACAGCTAGAAAATAGATATTCCTTCTCCTTACTCTATTCTATGCTACTCCTATACTCATTAACCTTGACAAAACTGAATTTACCTTACATGAGCAGTGTTACAATAAAATTGCAAGATTCTCATCCAGTTTGTTGCACACATTAGTGTCTTGCACTTACAAATCTCAGATGGATGGAAGCCTCACACATCCTAATGTCAAAACAAATCCATACTATTCACAATCCATCTACAAACCTGAAAGATATTCCATTGTAAAAAGTACCATTGAAATATATCCACCATCAAGGACTTTCCACACTACTGAACCTTCTCCTTCATATGAATGAATCTCCTAATAGCACCAAAAACTCCTTATACTCTTCTTTTGTTGCCAAAAATGGAACCTCATCCCACTTGCTCTAAAATAAGATAGCCCTGAGGATTCAATAAACTCTGTGTAGGTTTAGCACAAAGACAACATGCAGTTTACATGTTTGCATTATGAACAGCAGTGCTAATTTCATATGCATGTTGTGCATCATGCTTAAATGAATACAAGCTCAATTTTGTGGCCAACAACAGTGTTGCTGGCCAGGAAACTGTGTAAAGCAGCACAAACACTTGCAGACATGCAAACATGTTTACCAATGAATAAACTATTTCTGCGGGATTGTATGGACAGCCACAATGACTACCAGGGCTTAATATAAGGCAATGTATAAAGTTCTAACAAATAATATTAAAGTGTAGTCATCACAGAGTAGTATGCAAAGCTGTTGTAGGTATACTGAATAAAAGTTTTTGCAGTAATCAGCAAGGGTTCATAGACTGCATTATAAAATAATGGGGAAGTGTTTACTGAAAAGGACCATACACATGAACTTTAGGAATGAATACAGGAGAAGAGGACAAATGAAACATGGTAATGTATAGCAGATGAAGGTATGTCAATGGATGCACACCACAAAGACAAGACAGTTGTAGCATGAACAGTGATTGCATATCTACATGAAATAGTATGTACTGCTGCTTATAGCTCCTGTATGGGTATAGTCATATCATCACGCAGCTATTGTATATTATGTTACAATGTGATTGTCACACAAGGTGCGATATCAATGGAGATGATTTTTGTGATATAAGCATCCTGATATGATTACTGGATAGGACATTTATCAAGGACGGCATGTACAATAGGGGGTAGATGCATATTGTGAAGATGTGCAAAATGAGTTGCGTGAATATGAATGTAATGTTAGCATAGGTCGCAACCAAGTGGGACACATAGCAGCAGGTTCATGGACAACAGTAGACAGAAGCACACACAATCATGGACAATATCAGAATAATACCAACATTAATCTGTGTCATTGACATAAAATAAGTGATTGTGAGTTGTTATACATGGTTCTGCAAGGACACACTTGTACAACTCTCATGATTTGTCAATAATCTATAAAGGGAATCAAGCACACCTTTCTTGAAAATTAATATCTGTCACAGGTGTTAAGAGGACACTGTTATACATGTCATTAAGTTGTGAGCAAACCTGGCTAGTTGACACATTTGCATGGCATATATATGCCATGATCCACACTTTCACGAATGTAACCCATGCCATCAATGTTGTTAGTCAGCTATGTGTAACTGTGTGCATCACAGGAACACGTATCACACATGCATCTTGTATAATACCTTGAAGGGAGTTCTGTACTGTCAACTCATAATGCTTATGCATCAAAAAAATACTTAAGCATGGCCAATGAGATGTGTGGGAGATCACTGAGGCACAAATTATACACTTTTCATCCTTGGAAGATGTTGAAAGGTAGAGGGAAAACAGTGCATTTTACTCAATTATTGCTGTGATGAAGTCTGAGAACAATGGGACTATAATATTCTTCAGTGTGGCTGCCCTGAACATACTCAGGTGTTGTGCTACATACAAGGGATCAGTCACCACTGTGGGCAAATGCTGGTGGATGTTCTACATACCATCTACCTGAGTATACAGGTCACATACCACCTGATCTGTTCATATGGGTGTGCTGTCTATATTGTTATAAGATTGTGTATTTGGTTTCATAAAGGAACTATTCCCCCTCCATGATTGTTGTTAATCAACTGGGTCGCCGTGGCTGTGTTTTAATACTATCTGCATTATACCAATACAAATCTTGTATTCAATGATTGTTCACAATTTGAAATCCTCCATAAAGCTGGTTAGGTAAAGGATGTCTATGTTAGTCTTGACTTCTGAGACTTAAAATACTGAACAGGAAAGGGCCTAGTACAGAATCCTGAGGTACGGACCTGGTCACTGGACTCTAGATAGAGGTGACTTCACATACTTTGACATTATCTGTCATGTATGTGATCCATTTTCCTATCTATTTGTTGATGCAGGTGTTTATGCGCAATTGAGACAGTTTCTCTATAATACCTAATTGTGGATTTGTGTCAAATGCCTTGGCCAGGTCAAGTCACGCAAGATGATAGTGTTTTCCACATGCATGCCTTTGGCAACCTTCTTTAAGACATCAAACAGATGTAAAACACATGATGAAACCTTAACAGATCAAACATGGGTCTGATACACAGTTGGGGGATTACCTATGTCCTGTTTGATAAGGTCTATGATGACTCATTGGTCTGCTTCACAGATGAGGAGAGTCAGGAGTATGAATCCATAACTCCATGCATCAGGGTGATGGTCCCACCTGGTCAGACAGATGACTATTGCTGTACACCATTCTATGAGAACATAGGCTGTGTGAAGTCTGTGTTAAAGTAGAGCTCCAACTGTGTCTGTTAAGTCAGGTTTTAAGTTACCCTATAGGAAACCTGTGATATTGTCATGGTCCACTGATTCTGTGTTATTAGCCATAGAGAGCACACAGATGAACTGCCCTCCTGAGAAGAAAAACTGAATAATGTTTGCATGCATACTTCAGCGAATGGCCAGTAGTGACAGGGGGGTGAAGTGTGAGACAAACTGTCAGCTAGCAAATTGGCTATTTTCTCTGGCTGAGTATGGGTGGTGGCATCCAGAAACAACTATGTGCTTAATTGTGTATTCCTCTTAACATTTCACATTTATTGAAATAAATGATTTGTGAAAAAACCTACAAATACAACTTTGGCCATGCATCACATTCCACACACTGGTACTGTTCACACAGTCATACAACTGTATTAATGTCACGTAATTACATCGATTGCACAACATATGCCTATATGTGTTTCAAGGGGAAGCTGTGTTTGAGTGGCCTGATGCCATATAAGCACATATTACAAATTAATCATTTGTGGCTCATGCAGAACATTTCCTGACACAAATGCTAATAGCCACACAATGGTGCTCCTGACCACCTCAATAATTCTTCAGAATAGGAACACAACCAAACATACAATGAATTCCACAAGGTTGCAATTAAATCAAAACATGAGATATTCTTGTGTATATCACAGCAACACAATATGTGTATGAAACAAGATGTATTTGCCCATGTAAACAGTATGAATTTATACTGATGTCTGACACAGAGCATTTAATGATGATAGGTAGACACATGCACACCTGTACCATACTGTAAGTGTCACTGTGATGGTGGAATGAGAACTGTGTAGAATGTTAATCTGCTGCACTACAACAACACATGTGTTAATAAGCCAACAATATACATAACAGTGTATTACACCATGTCAACAGTTCTCAGGAGACATATTACTACAGCTGTTATAGAGGTTGCATGTAACAAAATGGCACAGTGGCCATCAGTACATTAGCTCACATCACAGATTGAAATATCCTCTTGTAGCCATACTGTACATCCATACTTCAACATAGCATGTCAATGACAGTAACATTGACATGTCAAATGTTTTCAGGTCACATGATATTATTAAGGTAATGACCAACATCACATAAAATCCTAGCCATTATTATACCGTTTAAAATAATCCCCCATATCTATATGATGGAAGATAGTAGGACTATTGTGCATAGGTGTGTATTTGGTGGAGTGTATTACATACTGCCACTATCCAAATGGGACATACACACCTCACCATGACAGAATTAGCAATCATACATGCAGTTTTTAGAGATGGCATGCAGAGGCTCATGAAAGTACTCTACCTCATGATGTGAGTATACATATCTGACATGAGGACATCCTGCACTCCTCTACAGGAAAGATGTCATGTGGGCTGAGGTAAGAAGATGATGGTGGATGTGTGAGGCTATGTTACAAGTTCTCCTAAGTGGTAGTGAAATGAAGAGGGATTCCACAGATCATACAATGACCATAATGTACCACCAACCACACAGCAGAAGACTGGGCCTGATTTGAACATTACATCTGTGTAGGTATACAAGAATGCCATGCAATGTCACACTGGCACCACATATGTCTAAGTTTAACACTGTCACTTTGCACTCTATGGAGTATGATTCCATCATAGTATGCTGAGAAGAACATGTCAGCAGGAGTGTCTGACATGGATGTGGACTCACATATCGATGTAAAATTGTCTCAAAAGTAATAAGTTGTCAGATAAGAACCCCTCTACAGCTAGGTAAAGTAGTTATGTTGTCAGATTACAGGCCCTCAACATCTAGGTAAAGTAGCATGAGAACACAGTACTTAAGATTACTACCACATCACAGGTTTGTCTTGAATGTTGTTAGAGTTCATATTATAGAGGATGACATCATCAGTGTATGTTACGAGAAGATGTTTGGAGGAGTGTCTGACATAGTTGTGGACTCACATGTTCTAAAATTTTCACCGTTTGAATTTTTGGATGCTCACACAGACCAATTAACCACAGTGAGAGTAGAAGCCCTACTGAACTATTTACAAAGCACAGTACTTAACACAAGCATCACAGCACAACTCTGGCTACAGCTGATGATATCATCATTGTCTGGTGAGAAGAAAATGGTAATATTAGTGTTTCAACTGGTCTCTTGAATGTTAAGCTTGTCAACAGAAACATACAACAGTTGACCACAGTCAGAATAGAACCCATTTTTAACTATTTACAGAGCACAATATTTGCTGCATGCATCACTGCACAAATCTGACTTTTATAGTGTTGCTGGACAATATATAGTGGATGGCATCTTTACTGGATGCTTCAGAGAAGATGTTGGGAGACCTGTATAAAAATACTGGGTAAAATGTATGACTGTCAAAACTATTTGCTGTCCTTGGGAGTGGATTGCTGACAGTAGGATGCATACTTATACTCTTCTGACTACACACAAACACACCAGTTAATAGCAGTGATATTAGAACCCCTACCTAACTATAACAGCTAAAAAACTCACTACTTAAAGCACATGCCACAGCACATCTGACTTTTACAGTGTTGCTGGATATTTTATAATAGATGATATCCTCAATGGATGTTTTAGGGAAGATGGTGGGAGGCCTGTATGAAACTGCTGAGTAACCATATATGACTGTCAAAACTATTTGCTATCCATGGGACTGGATTGCTGACAGTACGATACATACTTTTGCTCTTCTGACTATACACATACACACACCAGTTGGCTGCATTGAGATTAAAACCCCTGCCTAACTAGGTACACCAGCTAGAAACATCAGTATTTAATGAAATATCCACAACACAAGTCTGACTTTTACACCACTGCTGGACAATGTGTTGTGGACTACATCCTCACTAGATGTTTGCGAGAAGATGTTGTGAGACCTGCATGAGATGGCTGGGTAGACATGTACAACTGTCAAGATATTATTTCTGCATGGGACTACATTGATGAATGTAAGATAGAGACTGATGTTCTTCTGACTAAACTTATACATACATAGAGACACACACACATAATGTGGTTGCTGTGCTAATTTAACACACATGTAAATATTTTGCTCCCATCTACAAAACACAGTATTTAATGATTGAAAGACCCCTGAACTATGTTTTTTGCCTTGTCATAGTGGTCTTTATAGATGATGCCATCATCATTATATGATGTCTTTAACATGTCCTATTATGAGAGTGGTATGCAGATTGTGGATATACTATTTCCTCTTGTTTTCAATGTGCAAGTAAACTTTAAGAAACTGCTTGTCAAACTAGATGCAAAAAGCTGTCAGGAATGCATGTATCAGAAATGAGACATATGCAGCTGTTTTCTAGTATGTTGTGTACATTACACTCTTAAATTTTCATATACAGAACATTCATTTTTTGTTATATTTGTGTGTTCATATTTGTGAAAAATTGCTGTCCAAATTAATACATGTATAAGATAATCTGAATGTTTGTTGTCATTATATAGGTGTACATGGTATGTAACAAAGCAGTTTTGCTATATATTTCTGTAGTGTAGTTGACATTTGCGAATGAATACTGACATAGCAAGTTTCAAGTGCATAGGTGCAGGTAGCACATGACTGAGTGTAAATATATGTTCAGTCATTAAAAGTGCCTTCCCTCTGGTTATGTTTTTAGATGCATTTTAATGGGATGAACAGTAACTTGGCAGTAAACATAATACATGCTAATAAGAACTTTCCATAGTGCACCACTGAGCAGCTGGTTTGCACGATTGATGGCAAAGTTTTTGCACAATGGTGATGCACATTTAGAGGCTCCTACTTGAAGCTGAGATGTACTTATCCATACTGGTAGACCCAACTAACATATACTATGGTGTTCATAAGTAGCTCATATTGGAAATGTTGTGCATCATAAATTGTATAAACTTTAAAAGTTTGTGTGTACTTAAATGTTGAGCAAACACGAATCTCTGCTTCATTAAAAAAAATATGCATTCCATTGGTTTGTTTTACTTTGTGCAAACATGCTAAGCAGAGAGGCATGGCACTCATCACTTTGGCCACTAATGAGTGGAAGAAAAACACTTGCTGGCTACTAACTCTGTAACAGCAGGTGTAATAGCAGTGAGCTTATATTTTGAGCACCAATATTATAGGGTGCAAACGCAGCTCCATCTAATTTTTTTACATACATATTAATGATGCAATTAAATAATTACACATGATAATTATTGGAAATGTGAGAGGAAATGACTACAGTAAAGAACTGTATAAAAACAAATAGTACTCAAGTGATTTATGTCAACAGTACACATATGAGCTTATATATTTATACAGCCATTAGTCTAAATAAGTGTTTTATATGACATTTTTGACATGAGTGTCTTTATTCTACTTTAACTGTGTATTTCCTTAGTGCAGTGGGTTTAAGTTACATTCAGCAGAGGTAACCCACACAATGGCATAGGAAGTGAAGAGCCATTCACCATTGTTTGGCATTGGTGCACAATGCCAGACTCATAACAAATGCAGTGGACAAAAAAGCAAAGGGTTTCATTGGGGAATTTTTATCTATGTGTGTGTGGTGTGTGATTCTATTTTTTACCAGATAAATGGTGTGAAAATGGGGTAGATAGGAAAGTGGTAAAATGGGGAGCAAGCAGGGGGAAGAATGAAGGGAAAGCAATATAGGAATGTGGAGGAGGAAAATAAGAAAGAACCATAGCTATCCATTTCTTCAACAGCGTAAAATGAACATGGATAGAATATTGGATGAATTTGGACTGTCACTCCAATAAAGATAGGTGACAACAATCCAGTAATCTGAATAACAAATTGGATTTAATCAAGTTTTTCATGAAGACACATGTGTGGAGAGCTATGTATGGATGGTATTTTTTTTAGACAGGTGCCCATTTTTGTGTTTTTACTTCTGTAAGAGAAAAATGTTGGCTAAGGTATGTAGGTTTGTCAGGGTCAGGTAAGTAGGGTAGGTGAGAAAGTGGCTGCAGACAAACAGAACAAACAAGACAAGAAACAGGGATGGTGATGGACACAACAGGTTCAAGTACACCATTAATGGGGATAGGGAGGGGGCATTCTGTGCCCATGCCCATCAAACATGTGGACAGTAAGAATCTACTCCTCACCCTCAGAACTGTCATATCTGTCCCCCTCCTCAACTCACTGTTGGAGTGCTTGACATTCTCATTTATCCAACATTCTGGTCACCATCTTCTCCATCCAGCTAAAATGTGCACCAAGGGTGCTTTCCATGACTTCATGCACCATGCCTAGCATCTCCTGGCAGGTGACAAAATCACTGTTTCCACCAGTATTCCTAGAGGGTATCACTGCACCAGCTGTCAGGGTAATGCTGCCTGATGTGAAGTTCCACAGGTAGTACAGGGACTGCAGAGGTAGCATTGCCAGGTTGGGTCCCAGATGTGCTGGGCGTCAGTGCAGCAGCCACTGAAGGTCGGACAGGCTGAGCGACACAGGTTGGCCTACCTCCCTGTGCTCTAAATCATTTTGTGAGTTTTCAGAAACTGATGACATCAGAATGCTGTTACCACACATTATAAAAATAAAAAAGAGAAATAAGGGGTGGGGTGAGAGACAAAAAAGAAGATAATTAGTACCATCATATGTGACATAGAATAAATTAGTATGATATAAATGTCAATAATCTGACTTTTACATTACGTATACTTTGTAAAAACTACAAACTGTGAATGATAATTGTTCCAAGTAATCCTTACAATATGCATATATTGCACATATTCTTGATAAAATAATACAGATTATGTCAACAGTATGGCATGTATGCCTATTTTGTTGAAATTATTATGTAATATTTTTTAATTATTTTACTACATATTTACTGCCTGTGGGATTTGAACGCACATCTGAATACACAATTACAATTGACTTCTACAGTTAGCATGAGCTACAGACTAAAGCATGCATGCTTGATTTTACAGTTAAGACATGCATGCTTAATTTGCTAATAATGTATACAAGAGCAATACTTTAGATAAAATAATTATTATTTTGAGATGCAGACAAATCCCTTGCTTCTCTTAGTCTTTCCAAATGCTCAGCATGGGCATCTCAGTTCACTGCTATCAACTGAGTGGCTGTAAATGAAAAAGTGGAGGAAAAAGAGAAGAGCAGTATACATACCAGCCTTGGCTACATCCAGCTTTCTAGCTAATTTAAAGTATCTTTATATGTATACTTACACAAGTGTGGGATGTCAGCATTCCTAAAATCATCCAGACACTGGTTTAGTTGTGCCTGCTTGTGCCTTTTCAGGTCATTATAGGGGTGTCTGAATTGCTATCCAGGGTGTGGAATGCTAGTTGCACCACAGACAGCCTTGGTCAGACTATTTCAAGCTTCTGATTTGTACTGAGACCTGGTATAGTCCCCCTGCAGTAGCCTATGGCTGTGGCACTTTACCATGAGTCTAATAAATATTCTGGACTTCACTACACCCCATCTTTAAGCCCTAAATTGGGCACATTCCCTTGTATCTCCTGCCATATCTGTACAGGACAAACAGCAAAAGTTAGAGTGTTTTCCCATAAATTCAAGTTATCACTTTTTACAGCTAATGTGCAAACCTGAACAACCAAGCCAACCATGTTTGTACGTTGTTAAGTGGAGAGCAACAGTGCCAAACACAGAGAAAGACAGCTTATGAACTAGGAAGGGTAATGCAATAGTTGGCATTAGTTTTTGGTTTGGATACTGTTACAACTGTTAGTTGATGTAAATTTGCAGATATGTATTGGGTGTATATATTTTATGACCTGACACATTTTTGTCTGTCTTTACATACTGATAATAGTAATTGCTACAATGTGGGATTCAGACCTATGTAAAATAAACAAAACATATTCTTCCACATATCGATTTTTTTATCCTTTTGACAGGCAAAGCTCTTATCAGACATGATTAGTAATTATAAATACACATGACAGAGTGAAGTATTAACCATGTATATGTATAACCTGAAAGATCCTGCTTGATATATTCATGTGTGTCTATGACTATCACTGAAGTATGAACTCCATCCAAGGCCAGAAAAGACAATTATAATTACAAAAACATAATTGTCAGTATACCCTCAGTCTCACATATAATTCATATGAGCTCTAGAGCTATACATAATTATTTTTAGTTATAATGATGTTTACATTATTCTTTGGAAAGGCTGAACTATAAAAGTATTTTATAGTCATTACTGTGCAGAGTGCTCATTGCAACTGAGACCTTGTTTTTCAGACATGCTCATTAGTTATACATATACATTAAAGAGATGAGTGTTTAACCATGCATGTGTGTGAAATGATAGTTCAGAAAATGAAAGTTTAATTGTAGAAGCATAATTCTACTGATACACACAGTTACACATTTAATATATAGCTGATATCATGTGCATGCTCAATGCACATGATATAGATATTATTTATTTATTGGCATTTGTTTAGCAGGAAAGTCCACTGAGCCAAGAAGAACCCATTTTCAGTGGAGGCCCAGGGGGAAATGCTCCACAAAGGCAGTTAATATAACAAATAATATTGGAACAGTTTGTATTAACAAGAAGCATAGTTATAACAGGCATTATAAATGCAATAAAGTACAATATGAAAATGTAAATGGTACAGAGAAATAATGTAAAAACACAAGGCATAGACATAAATCCAAGGAACATATTCTGATACACTGTGATGTTAGTATACACTCCAGAATAGACTCTGTTGTGAATGTGGAAGTGCTTAATATAGGTAGAATTAGAATAACTATCTAAAGGTGTATGTGTTAGAAGTAGGGAGAGATTAGTACTAGGAGTGAAGAGTGTGAAGAAGTAACAGGGGTCGAGTTTTGGAGGAATGAAGTAGAGGAAAAAGGTGATCTGATGTGGGGTAGAAGAGTCAAGTCTTAGGAAGATGGAAGTTAGAGTATCTACAGTGCCAGGGGGTGGACAGATGCTGTTTCACTGCTGTTTTGTTTTGAAGGAGGAGATGTTACTGATAGTCCTAATAACTAGTGGGAATGTATTCCAGTTTGGCAATAGGGAAGAACTAGAGCATTTCACCTGCTGGGAGTTTTGGTTTGTCAACTTGCAGGAAAAATTGGTTTTCAGATCTGAGTAATCTATTTGGGTGGTAGTGAGTTAAGAATGGAGATAGGGCTGGCCAGTCTGAAGGATTATATACAATTTTATGTGCTATGGTTAGTGGCAGGTATGTTAGGTGATGTGGAAGTTATTAGTTATTATTATTTATTTATATGTGTAATTATTTTTCTAATGTTAATTTTTATATAAAGTAAACTGGAACAACAATAACAATACTTTGGACTTTGCTGTATTAGAACCCAGGATCACCTACATTACAGTCCTTAACTTACTCCTTCTGCCACAGGAACAGCTAGGCAGAAGCTGTATATTTTCATATTCAATACTATGTATGTGTGCTGATCACCACACAGTACCATTTAGCATGTTTGCAAGGTGGCAAACCACACACTATAGAATGTATCCATTTTGAAATTGACAAGTGTCTACTTTTTCTCTGCAGGAGTTCTGGACCCACAAGTGTTGTTGACTGACACGCAATGCCGCTTAGCAGGTTTGTGTGATGGTAAGTATAGAGATGAAACAATGTATCCTTTTTGAAATTGACAAGGGTCTACTTATTGTCTGCAGGTGTTTTGGACCTGCAAGTGTTGTGCAACCTGGCATTGTGTGATGGAAAGCACAATATGTAACAATGTATCCTTTTTGAAATTGAAAATGTGTGCTTATTGTCTGGGCCATGTTTGCATGCAGTTGAGCAATGTCGAAATGATATTAGTAAAGCTCAATAAGCATTATTATTGTAAAAAAAAGTATTTTTTTATGTTTCATCGATGAAAGATAGATGAGGGACTTGAACCCTGATTTACATATGCTATGTATTGTGTGATTCAATGAATTTAGCAGATATACTGCATGAACACTTTGTTCATAATCTCCCCACTGCCTTCTCTTTTTCTCCTGTACCTACCTCCAACATAAAAAAAAACTCTTAACTAGACTTAAGCCCACCAAAGTAGCAGCAGACAACCTCCCAAGTGAATACCTACAAATCACAGCTGATGCTCTTGCCTACCCAGTATCCATCTTGATTAACTGATCTCTGTCAGAAAGATACGTTCCCACACTATGGAAAGTATTACATATAATTCCCCTCCACAAAGGTGGCCCCTCCATAGAACTAACCAATTACCACCCCATAACTATTCTCTCTCCACTCTCCAAAATATTAGACAGATGCATTCACTCTCAAATCTCAGTCTACCTCCTTACTAACAACCTCCTTTCCAATACTCAGCATGTTTTCTGACCAAACTATAACACCACCACTGCCTTACTCTCCTTTACTAACACTATCCTTCAGCATAAAAACAATGGCTATCTCTCCTCTGCTGCTTTCCTAGACCTATCTAAAGCATTTGACATGGTCCCACACAAACAACTCATCTCTGTCCTCAATAACCTATCCTTCTCTCAATTAGTCACCAACTGGTTTCAGAGTTGCCTGTCTGACCGCCAACAATCTGTTGTATGGCAGAATGACATATCTCCCCAACTACCTGTCTCTATAGGGGTTCCCCAAGGATCCATCCCTGGACCCCCTACTCTTCTCTATTTTCACCAATAATCTAGCCTCTGCCACCAAACATGGCACACTCATACAATATGCAGATGACTCAACCATCATCTGCTCAGCCCAGTCCCTACGCAAACTTCAAAAAGTCACACAGGAAGCCTTTTCCTCTGTTGAAACTTGGTTATCCGATGCCCAATTAATAATCAACCCAAACAAAACTAAATTACTCATCTTCCAACCCACCAAATATACTCAAAACAACTTTCACTTTAACATCACAGCAAATGACAACACCACTATACATCCAACAGAACACACCAAATTGCTAGGAGTGCAAATAGACAATAAACTAAAATTTGACATTCACATATCCATGACCATAAAAAAAAGCCCACAAAAAACTAGGAGTGTTACACAGAAATAAGCAACTTCTCACCAAAGCAGCAAAGATTTCAGTAGCACATTCCCACCTTATTTCCACCCTACTTTATGCCTATCCAATATATACCAACCTAAGGCAATGCGATCTAAACATGCTAGAGACCTGCTACAACAAAATCGCCAAATTCACCACGGGCATCCTACCATAGTCACCACTGACTCTCACTTGCTGAACTGGGCTGGCTTGAACTCCCTCACCTCCTTCAATGGTATCAACTCTCACTCACCCACAAACTAGTAAACCATCCACTAAATGTCCCATCCCTCCAGAATCTATTCCAACCCTATCGCACCACCAGACCACTAAGATACAGCAACAAAAATCACTTGCAGATCACTAAAGCCAATAACTCTGCTGGTGAAGCACTATTCTCTTGGGCCATAGCCAAATTATGGAACTCCCTCCCACCCGCAATTACCTCCATACCATCATGCACCCACTTCAAAACGTTACTAAAAGCGCACCTAAAAACATGCTGGCTATGCCCTTGCAACTCCCACTCTAATATCACCCACCCCATCCAACATTACCTTTCTTTCCACCCCACTAACTACCTTGATTATAGCAAGCTCGGATGCTCATAAGCCTAGTACTTATTATACAGCTGGAACTTCTTATTGTAACAATTGTTAGTGTCCGTTATGTACTTTGCAGATAAAGATTCTAGCTGTCTACTGATGTACTATGTTCATAATCTGTTACTGTTTGTAATTAACTGCTATGTTAATCAATTTGTTAATCGCTATGTAAATTCATTGTAACTACTGTCTGTTTATTTTAACTGTGGAGCTTTTCTCCCCGGGCCTCTGCTAAAAATGGACCTACGTCCAATCGGACACTCCCGGTGAACATATGTAAATAAATAAATAAATAAATAACTTTCATTTATGCTGTCTTTATCATATAAGTGAATTTCATCAATTTTAATTTATTTCTCAGTTTAACCCTATTTGTGATAAGCTGTGCACCCCTTAAATATTATTATTAAAAAAGGAATTAAAAAAGGAAAAAAAAAATAAACTGCTTTACAAGCTTCATTTTAACACAAATGGTAGAATTCTTCATAACTCAGAATTTGAACTGTCATACTACTGAACGTATAAAACACAATAAGGATGTCTAATCTGTCTTTGCCACAGAAACAGCATTGCATCAGGAACAAATATCATTGTGCATATAAGCAAGTCCCATTTCCTCCACAGTATTATAAAGATATTTATTTATTTTTTCCATTTGTTTACTGGGTTTGTTCGACTGGACACAAGGTGACCATTTTCAGTGGAGGCCAGGGGAGAAAAGCTCCAATTACATAGTAACAAAATTATAAAAAATAATAAAACAAAATTAAAAAAATATATAAACATAGCTATTTTGTACAAAGTGCATAGAGCATATAAAAGGAGTAAAAAATCAAAGTTTTACTATTGATGCAGCATACAGTGGTTAGAATATTGAGAAACAATTAAACAAAATAGTATACAACAAATATAGAATTGCTTGAACATAAATTCAATTTGAATATTTTCATCTGGATTTGTACCCTTGGGTGCCAATTGAATTTTGATATTAACACTTGTACAGTCTCAGTTGTTTTTACATGTGTTATGTACATATTTAGTGCAATAACAGATCATATATACATTTATGAGTATTGTTTGCACCACTGCAGCTCTGTATTCTCTTTGTATAGTGTTGTTCTCTTATCTGTGCTATACTTTCAGGCATGTAGTCCGTAGGGCATTTTGTATCATTGTCCCTAAAATGTATGAGAATACTACATGGCAGTAATATACAGTTTTCAACAAAGGCATGAGAATTTGGTTACCAGTGAGCAAAAGCTGAAAGTACTAATCACTTCCATTTCAAAGCTTTGCTACAATTATTTCTGCACTTTGTAAGTGTATCCTGGGTGACACACCCACTGTAGGTAAGGGAATATGAACTGATATTTTGTTTTCCTTCTCCCTACCAGTAAACTTTCACAGTTGCAATCCATTAGCAGCTAACACTGAGGTATTCACTACACCATGTTTACACCTGCTATACAAAGCAAAACGTTTGGCATTCAGTGATTCTAATGAGTTTACACCTCATTTGCATCTTCATCATGCTCAGATCCAAGAATCTACACTATATAAAGGTAACCATGTAGCTAGGTAACTTGAAGGTGAGGAGAGTTGTGTATGTGGAGAACACTTTAGAAAATTGCTGTTTGAATTTTCCTACACAGAGAAGCCTTCTGATCTGACAAAGGTATGATTGCATGTTTCAAGTACATGCTAGATTTGTTAACATGTTACAGGGAAAATACTTTATATATGCATTAGAAAATGGAACTTTTATCTGTATGCACTTCTTCACTGTTGACATAGGCATTTCCATCAAGCATTTTACTTTCTCACATAGACAGCCTTATTAAAGTTAATCACAAGTGTTATTGTTACAACTGGATATCTTACAGTCTTTTATGTTATTTCAGTGAAATGTAATGTCCTATATCGTCAATGACATGGGGTGTTAGGGTTCTAAGATGGTTCATAGAGAGCTCTAGGGGAGTGCTAGACACAGGTAGATGTGACTGTCAATCAAATAAAATTTACTTTTCTGTTGTAAATGTGTACATATTTTGTGAGAATGTATTTGAAAGCATTTATAACAATTTACTAATGTATTATTCATTATTTTGGTGTTGGGGAGCCAAATGCTATTTTGTGTGCCACAACAAAAGTAATTTTTCAAGAGGTTTGCTCTTGAAATTGTGTAGTCATCCAGTTCTTTCTACAGTAATCAATATATGTGCTGTACAATAAATTATTCCTTGATTTGGATTAAACATTGGTTTGTTTGTGAGTGTGATATGGTACAACCATATAACCTTAAATTTTAATACCCAAATTATGTGTCTGCAGTGATTAATATTGAAATATATATATGTACATATAAGCAGGAATGTAATTATGTGGTATTTATGTGTTGTATCCTTCCTTTTTTATCTCACCTAGGAGTATGGCATGCAAGGGTACAAATCCAGATGATCCCCTTTTCAGTGACTTGCAAAAATGATGTAATTGTGCAAACTTTTAGGTGCCACGGTGCTTTACTGCTTGAGAGAGAATGAGGGGATATGTCTGAAAGAATGCAAATTTGAAACCAGATACTGACATAAATGCCATTGGGGGGGGGTGCAGCAGGACTTATGATCAGGTGCATCATAAGGCCACTGATATGATTTCATCAGCCGGAGGAGAGCAGCTGCAGTTGCCCATGAACAGCTGGCTATGGGGGAGTGCCTGCTACAGATCCACAACTGATACCAAGTGAAGAGTTCCTGTTCACTGTCAGAGATCCAGCGAGCTCAGTGGACAGTGCACAACAACATGTGATTGATTTTGGTGCTGATGTTTCTGGGAGGACAAGTATGTGCCAGGAGGAGCTTCTAGGTAAATCTACATATGACAATTTATAACATTTTCTTGTATAGTAAAATATTGAAAGCAATAATTCATGTTGTTTTCCTTAATTTTTTCTGTTGAACATATTGTTAAAATGATACAATTAACAATACATTTTTGTTCATTACACACGGGCTTTGGCTTGATGTGTCAGACAAGTTTCAGTTAAAGCTATTGTTAATGGGTATGTATGTCCCCCTGCATTATTGGAACTGTGATTGTGTTCTTAACTTTTGCTTAACGTCTTCCAGGACCATCCTCCCTAGCAAGGTTGGAGTCATTTGCACATGGTAAGCCAAACATTGTTATTTGATTATTGATGACCATTTGTCAGAAATATGCATTTATCTGTATGTGTGAGCTGGGTAACCTGAATGAGTGTGTATTTCTGTACCATCTGTAATAGTGGCCCCATCATTAGTTTATTATATATTAAACTCTAGTGTAGGTATTAATTGCTTTCCTGTGCTTGTAGCTTATTATCACAGGTGATCCTGACACTGGAAGTGCAGGACCCTTACCACTTGTAACCGCAGCCTCTGGTGATGGTGGAGGGCAGACAGAGGCACAGTTGGGGGGTGCAGAGGTTGAAACTGAAACTGAGGTCGACATTCAGCAATTCCCTGTATTTCCATCAGACACAGCCAGTAGGCCTACATATACCTACTGTATTCCAGTGACCCCTCAGATATTGGACAGATGGAGGATGACACACTTGAGCAGGGTAGTGTGGTTACTGTGGCTTCAGTGCCTGTTGACTCTGGCTGTAGCCAAAGTGTGAGCAAGGTGCCACACATGAGGGTTGTTGGGTTGCTCAGAAGAGGCCTGCTGTCCACCTTCCACCTGATCCTGTGTGTCTTTATGTGCCACACAACATTTGTTTAGGGCCATCATGGAGGCACAGGCATGTTCTAATAGGCCTTCTGAGAAAATGCTTATGGTTGTAGATGTGGCACAGACTAACATGCGTGACTGCCTCCACCATGTTGCCAATTCAATGGATCAGATGAATGACACGATGCAACAGGCAGCATCTGTGATGGAACATCTGATGGTAGGGGGACGGCATACATGTGGGCATAGGTCAGCATCATCATCTGATGTTAGCCAACATGGCTATACCTGATCATGTTCCTGTAGTAGCACAACTTCCACTGCTCCATAAGTGATTGGGGTGTCCACTCCCAATTGTGGTAGGTCATGGGGTCATGGTTCTGGGCATACTCATGAGGAGAGCTCATCCAGCAGACATCATTCATATTCAGTTAGCAGCAGCACATCTGATCATGGGCAAGGAAGTGCCAGTGCAACTCCTGACAGAGCTAGTTCTTACAGTTGAGGATGATGACAATGAACTATGACCTCTACCATGCACGGCTCACACCTGTCCAATATACTATGATGTAGAGCTAGCACAAAGCTTTAGCTGTGTTCTTGCAGATGCTCACAAACACACATACACATGTGTCATCTTGAAGGCCCATACTGACACACACATATAACAGTTACTTGGGTCAGTCATGAGGCTTTCAGCTTATTCTGTCTCAGTGGCCATTTGATACTTTATCAACATTTCTGTTAGTCTGCCTTTCTTACTCACATGCACTCACTACCTTTTGTGTCAGCCTAGCCCCCCCCCCCCCACAACACCCTGTGCAAATGATGATAACTGTGCCATATCCTTGATTTTCTATCTTTTGGATTCAAGGATACATAAGTCATTTGTCTGATGCCCAGGGCACATAGCTGACTGAGTGCTTAGTATATAATATGTGTTTGTGATGCTCTTTTGAAAATTGTACTGCCTTCTTACAAGTTTCTGTAATGTTTGAATCTGATGCATGAGGCGTATTACTTGACGGAGGTCACATCTATTAACATAATTCAGTACTGTCACATGTTGATGTCATCACTGTAAAAACTGCCCACCTTTAACAGTATGTAAGTATATGTCATTCATTTCTGTTCTTAGACATTTATTTTCCTCTTCTAGGTTCAACACTTACCTTGGAAGTCCAGCAGTTACAAAAGTTTTAATTTGGGGCTGAGTCTGTGTGATGCTAGCAGTACACAGCCATTACATGGGTGAGTAAGGGTGGTGAGCATTAACTGGCATCAATGTTACTGTGTGTATGTGCATAGGATGAAGGTTTTACTCACCTGTATGTGGCCGGGTTGACCTTGCCAGTGATGGTGGAATGTATGGCCCTTCAAAGCTGTTTTTTCAGGATAATATTGTGAAGGATGGCACAAATGGTGAACATTTCAGCACAGGTACGGGGATTGTTCTGATGTATTTAGGAAATGGAACCATGACTTCAGCAGCCCAAACAGCACTCTGTGATATTTCTTGTTTGAGCATGTGCCTCATTATAGTGTTCTTCAATTGATGAGTGTTTATTTCTGATGGGTGTTATCAGACAGTGTTCAAGTGCATAACCTGCATCCTTCAGTAAATGGCCCTGTGGGATATCCCCCTAGAAAACATTTGATAGAGTTGAAAGTCATACCAGATATATGAAATGTGTTAACTGCCTGGGTTGACAGCGCACATATTCTGGATGATTCCCTTAGCATTACACATGACCTGGCAGTTAATGGAGTGGAAGCTCTTTCTGTTTATGTACACCCTTCCTTGTTTCTCAGGTGGTACTTTGATTTCAATATGCGTACAGTCTATGGCACCTAGGACTTTAGGAAAGTGTGCTACAGGGTAAAAATCCTGCATAGTTGCAGCTCTATTCTCAGGAGTACAGGGAGACTGTATGTCATCACAGGCATGTGTAGCATAGCTTTCAGGAACTGATGTAGGGTCCTGGATGCTGTTGCCTGTGACACCCCCAGCATACTCCCTGTTGGGTTCTGAAAGGTTCCTGTATTTACTATTCTACATGCTTCACATACCTCAGTTTCCACAAGTATTGGTTCTCTTTGGTTTGCCTTGCTCTCAGTTGTGGATGACAGAGGTTGCAGAGTTCCTGTAGTGTCTGTATCCACCCAGTAGTGCTTTACAATTTCCACCTCATGGGGTTTATATCACTTTGTCGAATAGTCTATTCATTGAATCACTGTTAATTGAACTCACTTAAGTGAAAGCTCATTTCAGTGAATGAATGAATGATCGTTCCAACAGAAATTCTCCATGGGAAAGAAACTAGTGGGCCAGCTGCTAACCGTAACAAACACTACACAATTTAAAACTCAGCAAAGTGGGGAGCTTCACCCACACCATAACTAAATATACCAACTCTCAGATTGCATTACAGGTGGGAAAAGGGCAAATTCCTGATGATAGTCAACCACTTCCTTTCCCTGAGAAAAAAAAATCACTAAAATGATCATTCTCTGAAATGAGCTTTCACTTAAGTGAGTTTGATTAATAGTGACTCGATGACTAGACTATTCGAGAAAGTGATATAGACCCCACCTCATGCAGATCATAAAAAGTTAAAAGGGGTCTAAATGCCCTTTTCCTTCTTGGCCAAGCTCTATTAGCAGCAGCAGCAGCATAGACTTGGACCTTTTGCACATATACATGTATAAGAGCAACAGCAGCCCATAACATTCTTTTCAAATAGAGTAGTTTCTTTGGCTGTATTCCAATAAGATTTGGAATTCGAAGACAAACCTACATGTCCTATAAGTCCACATGATTGCTTTATAGCTTGTTGAATAGCTCCTTCATCTTGGATTGGTTGATTAGCACAAAATTCATCTGCTTATGCTGCAATTAGCATGTCACAATGTGTACCTTGTTTGCACGGCTCTACAAGGTGTGTAGAGCCACTTACTAAATACAAAATGGTGCAATACAGTGTGCACATTATACCATGATGAGGACATGGTTTTAAAGCACAGTTTAGGCTTTATTGAATCCAGCCCAATAACTTAAATTCCTTAAAATGTCAACTAAGCAACAGATATGGTGGAATCCCGGCATTGTCCCTAATTTACACAAGGTTAAGCCCTCTCATTTCAACCAACCTTTCTATTCTTTCCTCACCTAGTCATACCCTTTCTCTGATTTGTTCACTTCTGTCCCAACTTCTTTCCTTATGATAAATTTTCAGCATTCCATCCAAGTAACCCATTTAAACTCATTATATACCACTACATACACACAATGGTTTAATTCATGCCCTTCAGTGTATTATTGCAGCTAATGTAACCCATTTAAATTAATGTGCACCTTTTTATACAAATAATGCTTTAATTTATGTTTCAATATTTTACTTTACATTTGCATTTTACCACAGCATCTCACATATACAAATCTTTCTTTTGCTATTGTACTTATGAAGCTTTTTTCCATCTGTTTTTACACTGTTGTATTTCAGGGAGTTTTTTTCCCTCAGGCCTCTGCTGCAAAGGTGTTTTTCCCTGCCAGCCTATCCTAGTCAAAAAATACAAAATAAAAAATACGTAAAATAAATAAATACATAAACTTAATTGCTGTAATCACATTTTGTTACTTTCCAATATCTATACACATATTATGTTTATTTTTGAGGGAAACTAATGACTGAATTCTTCAAATTCTATAGGGAAGCTTATTTCTTAATCATCCAATGTGTTGTATAATTTATCAAGTCATTTTTTCTGTTATTAATATTTATTTTTAGAATTAGGTTATTTAGTCATGTGTTAGATTCCCCATATCACCCTCATCTATAACTTAAATCCCTTGCTTCAAGGACCAATGTCTTATCCAGTAGGACACTGGGTTATTATTTACTAGGTCATGTAACTACTGTCTGTTTATTTTACTGTGGAGCTTTTCTCCCCGGGCCTCCACTGAAAATGGACCCACGTCCAGTCGGACACTCCCGGTCAACAAATTTAAATAAATAAATAAAAAATAAATAGGTCAGTGAGTCTTCTTTCACAAAAAATGAACTACTGATCACCACAGATCATAGTAATTAACATGGAACTACATTTTATTTTGTCTGATACACTTAAATTAGCTAAAAGGAACTGAGAAACATTGCTGAAATTACTTTGTGTGTACTTCCAACTGTGCTACATAGTTCTGACTATCAGCAATAATGGCGTAGATGCTAGCCATCCATTCTCCCCAGTCACACCCTGGCACAATATTATTTGACATGAAATCTGCGAATGTAATTTAATCATCTGTTTACTGCATATTAGTATTCTAGAAGCTTGTCAAGCAAATTTGCCTAACCATTTCAAAGGTAAAGACAGCAAAAAGGTCCTATTAAATTGTTTTATTTCGACAAGAGTTCAGTCTTAAAGCAGTAGTATATGGTTCTGAACACCCAACTGACAAAATGCAACCAAGTTTGCAAAATAGTATCTACAGTTATCAGCCCTATTTATGCAGTTCTTCTCAATGGGTTGGGAGGGTGGCCTAATGGTTAAGGTGTTTGCCTTATAAACGCAAAGTACAGGGTTTGAATCTCACAGACGATAATTAGCTAGGCTTAAAATGGCTTGCAAGGGCAGTTAGCCTAGTATGAACCTATGAGTCTATTATCATGATAAGAAGTTATAGCAATGAAAGCAAAATGCTATCTGGCAGTTGGTATGGTCTACTTGTAGCATGAATTCTGTCATCTTCTTATATGAGTAACTATGTAAGCAATAATGCCTGACAGGCTGGTAGATGGAGCTCCTTGGTTAGGACTTATTTTATGCAATAACACTCAACCGGTGGAGCATTATTGTGCTTAGTCAGTGGGCTATCAGTTAAATTAGTTCATACTGACTTTTTTATTAATATATTAAAATGTTAATATTTTTAATGTAAAATAGTTCCTCTGCCTATAGTTTTAAAGATGCTGTAGCATATGTAATTGTTGTTGGAAGTATTTTATCGGCAACCAAACAAACCGGAGACGCTACTGATAAATTCTGTACAACAAAAAAAACAAAATCAGTCCATGGGAGACCGCAACCACAACAGTTTATTATTATTTTATTAGTTTATAAGTATTATTAATTTTTATTTTTTATTATTATTATTATTTATTATTTAAAAGTATTTTATCAGCAAAATATGTTATATAAGTAATTAATGTCAATACTCCCTCACACGATCTTGCACAGACACCCGCACTGGCAAACACAGACACATAGACACACACACACACACACACACACACACACACACACACACACACACACACACACACACACACACACACACACACACACACACACACACATGCACACACACACACACACACACACACACACACACACACACATAAACACACACAAACACAGACGTACATACAGTCTCTCTCTCTCTCACTCTCACTCAATTACATTTTTTCTGTGTTTTTTTTTTTTTTTACCATGTTTTTTAATTACTTTATACAGTTATTTGCTTTTCTTTTCTTTTCCTGCTCCATGACAGCTTAATTTGCTGGCACAAAGTGGTGGACCTGTACATTAACAACCTGTTGAAGAACATTCATTCTCTGCTAGAGTGGATCATGTACTTTTAGCCCTTTGTCTAAGATATAATGATGGTGCTATATTACCAAAGTAAGGAGAAATCAACAGAAAATGGTTATTTTGTTCAAAATTCCAAATCTTGATTTCATACAAAATTATTTGACAATTATATAGTGGAAAACCCAACTACACGTGTTACTGAAATGAAAGCTGGAATCTGTCTAAATAAATAATGCTTATTAAAGTTTTCCATGTTAAATATTCCAGATAAATGCTGAATTGCATAGATCATTCTAATGAAATCTTCCACAGGTTTAGAAAATGTTAAAGACTGTTATAAGAACAACAGAGTGAACCTAGCAGTTATGATAAAAAAGAAAAGAATGTAGCACAAAAATAGACAAGCTTTTCTTAGCAAAGTGATAGAAATCATGGCTTCTACTCCTGTAAAATTTCAAAATGTCATAGGTTCATAGGCTCATAGGTAGGTACTAGGCTATTGGCCCTAGTGCCTATATAAGTCTAGCCAAAAAGGTACCCCTGGACGAATTTCCTATTTCCCATCCAGCCATCAAGATTTTTCTTGAAGAGTGCTAATGAGGAGCTTTGTTTGATATATATAGGTAATTTGTTCCAGAGTATGGGAAGTCTCTGGGACAGGAATCTATCCCTCCAGCATGGTCTGTTTATTGTGGTGACAAGGTTTAGGTCCCTAGAGCATGTACCTCAGAGGGATTGGGATTTCTTTAAGTGGAGCATGTCCAACAGCTCTGGTTTTGACATAGCATTGTATGTTAGGCAGAGATCGTCTTTAAGTAGGCAATATGTCAGAGAGTAAAGCTGGAGTTTTTTGAGATGGTCTGTGTAGGACATCTGTTTGAAGCTGGTAATCCTCTTTGTGAGGTAATTCAGTGGCCTTTCCAGTTGTTGCAGATGTCTTGTGAGGTACATACCAAAAGGGGTATTGTACTCTATAATGGATCTAATGAGTGACGAGTAGAGGGGAACAATGACCACTTTTTTTTCCTGGATGAGAAACCTTTTGTGATAAGGTGTGCCATGTAGAAGGATTTCCTGACTACTATGGCAATGTGATTATTAAAGGAGAGACTACTGTCCACCTGTGTCTCAAGGTCTCTTATCACACTTTCGGTGTTAGGTAGACTACCACCTTTGTTTTAACTCATGGGTACAGAGTTTTTACCAAAAGGGATGACAATGCACTTTTTGGCATTGAGCTTGAGGCCATGGTTTTGACTTCAGGCATCTGTCTCAGTGAGGCCCTTTTGTAGGATGTCCACATTGTTAGAAGTTTTGATTATGGCTCCTAGTTTGCAGTCATCTGTAAGCTTCATTAACCAAAGACCTTCAGTGTTAGCCTGTACTTCAGAAAAGTAGATACCAAACAGGGGAGGACTCAGGATTGAACCCTGTGGTACTCCACTTGTCACTGGTCTAAAGTCGGATTTGCAGTCTGCTACTTTCATAGTGTGGGTACTGTCAGTGAGTCAGTTGGCAACCCATCTTGTGACATAGGGATTTATACCTAGTTTAGTGAGTTTATCTATAATTCCAGAGTGGGGGATAGTGTCAGAAGCCTTGGCGAGATCTAGATAGGCTGTGTGAACCACCTTACCCTCCTCTATGGCTTTGGTGACTGCTTCAAAGAAGTCTATCAGATTTAGACGATTGGTTTGGTCTAGAACACTTTAGTAATAGTTTGAGGAAATTTTCCACTTTGGAATGGGACAAGATATGCCTCATTATTGATATGATGGGTTTAATATTGGACCATAATTACATTTATTTTGAGAACAAATTTTTTAAACAAACAACAGGTGTTGCTATGGGGGCTTCATGCGCCCCCATATATGCAAATTTAGTTATGTTAGAATGGGAGATGGAACATCTATTTAATTGTGAATATTTTAAATATGTCAAGTACTACACAAGATTTTTGGATGATTTATTTTTATTATGGGATGGTCCTTCAGACCTCATAGATCCTTTCATTATGTATCTCAACCATACAACGGATTTTTTAAAATTCACTTACAACTATAATGTCAAAGGTATTGCTTATTTGGGCACTTACATCAGACATGGGGAAGATGGGTTTGTATCTAGGATACATAGAAAAGATACGTTTTCGAACGATTATTTGGAGTTCAGTAGTAACCATCCCACAGACGTGTTTAAAAATATATTCAAAGGGCAGTGTATTCGGGCTGCCCGTATGTCTTCCACTAAGGACATAATGTTTCATGAATTACAACACATTAAGTCAATGTTCAGTGTAAGAGGTTACCCTGAACATTTATTAAATGATGTAGTAAGGTACATTAGGTCAGAATGGGGTAGGAAGTATAAACCCTTATTAGGTAATTTTATTGCACAAAAAAACAATGACACAAAGGACCCAGCTTATAGGGTGTGTGTATTAATGTATTCACCTGCAGTGAAATATATTGAGAACATCATTAAACAGCATTGGAAGTTAATTACTATGGATGAAAACATAGTACAGACAGTAGGTACATTCCCTCAATTTGTTTATAAAACAGGTCCAAATTTGAAAAGGATTATTGAATATAACACATGAAATGACGAATTGAAGAGAAAAGCTACTGTAAAATGCGGTACATGCAAACAGTGTAGATATATCAATGAGAAAGAAGAATTTAAATTGAAAAATTTTAATGGAACGTACATTAAAGGGAGGGCAGGAAACTGAAATACAAAATTTGTGGTATATATTGCCACTTGTGAGGCATGTTCCACGTTCTACATTGGGAAAATGGAAAGACAGTTAAGACGTCGTATATACGATCATACGTACTGTATAAAGAAAAAAGACAAGAAGAATGCCTTATGTAGACATATATTACAAAATGGAGACACACATAGTTTTAAATTCACCATAATAGATCAGGTGGAGATGACAACAAAGGGTGGTGATGTAAAGGGTATGTTAGCCAAAAAAGAGAGCAAATGGTAAATATTCACAGATGCCCTTAGGTCTCCAGATATTAATGACTATATTAGTATAAAACCATTTTTATGTTTGGCATAGAATCATTCACAATACATGTATATATAAAATGAATTAGTATCAACTAAAGGCATATTATTGTATAAATTCATGGAAAAGATCAGATTTTTAAAAAAACTTTTAATGTTGAAGATACTGTAAGGGTGTAGGTGACATATATTTATTCATTGTATTTAATCATTTTATAAGGTGAAGCACTGTTATGTATATTTGGAATATTAACTGTTAGTATAGTGTGAATTATTTTAACATATACATATACATTTTTAGTTGTTCGAACAAAGTTGTATTATGAAGGTATCACTTAAAATTTTTTAAATTTTTAAACGTTTTGGCACCAAAATTAAGTATAAAAAGCATTTTGATGTAATAATGGCAGTTCTGAAGAAGTCTGCATAAGACAGATGAAAGTGCTTAACTTTGTTATCACAGAATTTGTTTTGGATTTTTAGTGTTTTTGTTTTTTATCAATAAATTGGGACCTGTTCAAGCAGTGGACTCGTTGTGCTGTCCTGTACCTTTTGGTAGATTTATGTTGTTGTTCCTGCTGTGATTTTTACAGAGTAAAGCTGGAGTTTTTTGAGATGGTCTGCATAGGGCATCTGTTTGAAGCTGGTAATCCTCTTTGTGAGGTATTTCTGTGGCCTTTCCAGTTGTTGCAGATATCTTGTGAGGTACATACCAAAAGGGGTATTGTACTCTATAATGGATCTAATGAGTGACAAGTAGAGGGGAACAATGACCACTTTTTTTTCCTGGATGAGAAACCTTTTGTGATGAGGTGTGCCACGTAGAAGGATTTCCTGACTACTATGGCAATGTGATTATTAAAGGAGAGACTACTGTCTCTTTTATTGATAAAAAACAAAAACACTAAAAATCCAAAACAAATTCTGTGATAACCTGTGTCTCAAGGTCTCTTATCACAACTTCGGTGTTAGACAGACTACCACCTTTGTGGTAACTCATGGGTACAGAGTTTTTACCAAAGGGAATGACAATGCACTTTTTGGCATTGAGCTTGAGGCCATGGTTTTGACATCAGGCATCTGTCACAGTGAGGTCCTTTTGTAGGATGTCCACATTGTTAGAAGTTTTGATTATGGCTCCTAGTTTGCAGTCATCTGTGAGCTTCATTAACCAAAGACCTTCTGTGTTAGCCTGTACTTCAGAAAAGTAGATACCAAACAGGAGAGGACTCAGGATTGAAGCCTGTGGTACTCCACTTGTCACTGGTCTAAAGTCGGATTTGCAGTCTGCTACTTTCATAGTGTGGGTACTGTCAGTGAGTCAGTTGGCAACCCATCTCGTGACATAGGGATTTATACTTAGTTTAGTGAGTTTATCTATAATTCCAGAGTGGGGGATGGTGTCAAAAGCCTTGGCGAGATCTAGATAGGCTGTGTGAACCACCTTACCCTACTCTATGGCTTTGGTGACTGCTTCAAAGAAGTCTATCAGGTTTAGAAGACATAATCTGCCTTTTACAAACCCAAACTGGGTGGGGTCCAGAGTTTGTAGATTACCAATGTCTTTGTTTATAAGTTCCATGATGATACATTCCATGGCCTTGCAGACCAGGCTTGTTAGGCTAATGGGGCGGTAGTTCCCAGGGTCCATGGTGGCTCACCCTTTGTGGAGTGAGATAACCGTCACTGTGTGCCATTCAGTAGGCACAAAGCCTGAGGTGAGGCTATGATTGAACATGGTGCTTAGGTGGGGTGCCAGTTCATTCTGTAGTTCATGTAGAACGCAGTCTGGGATGTTTTCAGGTCCCATGGATACTGTGTTCTTGGCTTTGGACAGTGCGGTTTTTACCTGTGCAGCTGTGATTACTGGAACTTTGCATTCTTTTGGTATAGAGATGGGCTGTTTAGGGGGGTGAGAGGGGGGTAAAGTTAGCACTGAACCTATCTGCCAGGTTGTTGGCAATATCAGTTTGTTCTGTATATTTAGTGCCATTGTGCTGTAACTGAGAGCAGATCTGATAGTTGCCATTGAGATTCTTGACATAGCTATAGAATGCTTTGTGGTTGTCTTTAGAATCAGTGGAGATTTTGTTTTCGTAACTAGCTTTGGAGGATTTTATGATGGATCTCAGCTTCTTACTGAAGCTGACCAGGGAGTTACTCCAATCATGGAATTTTACTCTTTTTTGCAACAGTTTCTTTCTTCTGTTTTAGAGTTTGTTTATGGCGGGGGAGCCACCAGATTGGCTTCCTTTTTAGGAGGATAGCATTTTGGTTCTGTTAGAGATAGAAAGATCCATGCACTCATGTAAGTGCTTATAAAGTGCATTTGTGTAGGATTCAGCAGTTGTACCTCTATTGTCCATCAAGTAGACAAACTATGGTGGTAGCTGGGAGTGATATGCACATACATTTTAAATACAGTGGTTATAGTTGTCATTAATTGCAGTTAATAAATTTGCTGTCATTTGCAAGAAACCATGTCATAAAAAAGTAAAAAGGTATGGCTATGATGTCATTAAGTAATTAACTGACTCATACATCTTTGCCTGTCCCCAATGGAGTACCATAAAAAGTACTGCTCACCAACATTTTGTGGAGGGTTGCCTACCTCAGTATAGTAAAACTATAAAAGCAATGCTTTTTTGGCTGTGTCAGTGACTCACTTTTGCAGTTAATGTCAGGAAGAGCAGAGGTGTATAGGTTCGATTACCACACCTGGAGTGTGCATTTCTTTTTTTAATATTTCAGTATACTTTATGGACAATACAGCACTTTTGAGGTGCTGGTCGGTTGATGGTGAATGTTAACAAAAGCTCTGTTTGAACTGGTATAAGCTTAAATGAATTATAAAACACTTTTGCAGTTATGAAAATTAGCAGTGGAATCCCCTGGTGTCCTGTGCAAACTGGTCTTATTCTATATATTAATACCACATTAGCTCTCCCTGACATCCACCCTTAGACAACGTGGGACCAAACATGTAAACAAAAAGTAAATAAATAAATAGACAAATATCAAATCAGGTAACCATTGTCTATCCCAGTTTGGTATGATAAAATTATTAGGCAAAGTGGAATTGTCACATACCCCTGGATTCATGAAGCTCCGTGCAAGAATAAGACTATTCTTGCATGGAGTGGTTCGTGTCCATTTAGGATAGCAGCGTGCCTTGCATATGCATGATGCCACGCTGCTATCTAAACTAAGTGGACATGAACCAGAAGCGAGTTGAGGGGGGCCTGTGTCAGCAGTGCCTGCACCTAAAACATGCCCCCTTCACTCTGAAAGTACCGTACAGCACTTTCTGACACAGATAAGTGTCACCCTATAAAATACTAGAGCCTGGCTCTAATATTATATAATAAATGAGTGTCCGCAGACACTGAAATGTAAATAGCTAACATTTCAGTGTCCGCGGACACTGAAAAAAAAATAAAAAACAGAAACACCTAGAAGGCAGCAGCCTTCAAGTGTGCACCCCCAAATGTATGCACTGTTGTCCTACATGCATGGAAGGAGTAGGACAAGAGGAAAGAAATAGAAAATAAAAAAAAAATGAAATAATATTTTTTTAATTAAATAAATGCAAAGTTTAAGCACCACACAGCTTGTTTGCGCAGCGCGCCACTATGCTTAGCCTGGCTGAAATCTTGAAAATGATAGACAAGTGCTACTGTGATAGAAATTGTCATCAAACTGCTGTAGCGTAGTGGTACTGCCATGGTGTAGCATGTAAAACATGCTTGGTTCGATTTCTCCTCCTCTGCCAAATTTTTAATATACTTTTAAGAAATGTGAATGATAGATGTCAATCATATGGCTCACGTATAGCACAGTAGGCATGGGGATATGTAAAATATAAATGTAAAAAATTATTTATAAATTTAATGAAAAAAACAGATTGAAGAAATGCTTTGCTAGTGTAAGCATTGCTTACCTGCTGTCAGCTCTGATTAGCTGGTGTAAGCATTGCTATGTGGATTTCCATGGAGCTAATCATAGTTCAACATATTAAAACTGGCTAATCAAGAAAAAGTGTGGGAAAACTGCCCTATTTAAGCTGCATAGGCAGGAATACAGCCATAACCATTTGGGATTGTAGACAGCAGGACCAAAATGTCTGGTATTGGTGAAGGTGTGCGCTTCTGAGTGCAATGTTGGGGCATCCAGGATTCCAGGATCATGGTTGGACTCCTAGTTAAAAATCATGACAGCAGGCTGCTGCAGTGTCAGTACCCGGGCTCACAGTGCAAAGTGGAGGCCAGGGACCAGCTTGCACGTGATCTCACCAGTGCCACTGGCATACCCTGAACTGGTGAGCAGGTACGTCATCACCATAATGACCTGAAACTGAGGAGGGGTGCACTCTTGGACCAGTGGATCCAAGAAGCCCGAGCACAAGATGTCCCACATGTCTGTAAGTATGCAGTCTTATTTAACTCTAAGTATGAAAAAAGTTCAACTTGTGACTGTGCAGCTGTGATTAATGTGTGATGTCTCCCCATACAGCTGCTGTGGAGAGGTCTCAGAATGTTGAGGCTCATGCACAGTGACTGGCCCGGCTGCATTGGCAGTATGGTGAGTACAGAATGCCCCCTACTATTAGCAGTAAAAAATCAAAATTATAGTAATGGTAGTACTGCCTGTATATATAACTGTGCTGCAAATAATGCCTGTGTCAGGTGGCCAGTGTTACAATGGAGTATTCCCAGCTGCTGTGTAATACAGATATCAGTAGCAAACAAGGTACAGTATGCAGGAGAGGAATATTAGAATATGTATGAGTGTGTCTTTGTGAACCTGCCAAGAAAGTGTTATGTCAGGGCTACTGTAACAGTTAGAAATGAAAAGCATTCCCTGTGCAGATCATGCAGGAATAGTAATTGTGGAGTTCTGAGTTGTACACAGATATGTATGTCAAAACTAATAAAGGTGATCCCAAACACTGGTGTGTGTCATCTCACTTGTACCTGACCAATAGAAATGTGTATGTCCTGCAGAATGCATTAACTGAGGTGAACTGATTTAGCACTGCTTCTTTGCATACTTTAGAATGGGCATGTCAAATAACTGGAAAAAAAGCAACAGTACATATTCCCATCAGAATGTGTTTTACTTGTTTGTCTGCCACCACTGTCCTGTGTTAACCTTTTAATTTTAGCCATATGTAGCTGTGAATGTACTGAAAATGTATAAGGCTAACAGGTGCAGACTTAAAACTGTACTCAGGAATCTAAACTGCAGTATGTAGTTGTAAAACAGTCAAATGTGCAATCCAGCTAATGTGTACATGTTTCACAAACAGTGACACCAATGTCTGTTGTGTATGCATAATTTGTACTGAAAGTAGGAAACAAATAATGCAGCATGTCATAATAAAAGTACTGTGCAGAAAAATATGTACTAGATAGAAATGTCACAAGCAACACACAACACATCCCCAGTAGCTCAGTCTGATAAGGACTAGGCCTATCGTTCAATTTTGCACACACAGCATGGTTCAAATCCAGGGACTGCCACTAATATCTCAGTCTGGTTCTATAGTTTTAAACTGCAATCTGAATATAAAAAATAATGTACTGCAGCACATACATTTTCCATACAGGGCATGCAGGTAAATGAATCTGAATAGAAATACTAGTATGATGTGTTTAACTATGAAAAGTGTACAATTGCTGTGTTGTTCAGCCCCAGTCCTACAAATAGATGCAAGCTAGACATCCACACTCTGCAGTCTGGACCATACAAGCCCCTCAAGTGTCATGCTGTCACGAATAGTTTCCCCAAGAAACCTGCTCACAGAGAATGTCACAGTAGTGACAGTAGTGAAAGACACAATACACACTCCAAGGCCTGCAACTAATATGTGAATCTGAAATATGAGTAGAAACAGCAATGTAATGTGCCCACAGTTCATCTGCACAGGCCCACAGGTAAAGAAACTGGTATAGAAACAGGTCTGATGTGTATAACTAAAATAAGGGTGCACTTGCTCTGTTGAAGTCTACAGTTGGTGTGCTGTAGCAGCCCCATGGCTCAGGTAGAGTGTAAGTGTGGTCAGAATGTAGAGTATTGAATAGTAGTGTACTGACAAATATACTTGATAGCAGTTGTGAATTGAATCTGTTCCCTTCCCCCACCTCTCAACTGATCCAACCATCACACTGAAACCAACATGGGTATGTTCCTAAACAAACACTACAGTTGGGACAGTTGTTCCATTTGGTTTATCATTGTTTAAACTGTGTGCATATTAATATTCCCTGATGAATAATCATCTTATTGCCTTCCTGACATACCACTAACTGGCATGCTGTTGCAACCCTGAATGCCATTTCATATATGCATGGGTTCTGTTTGCTATGGCACTCTTATAATTGCACTGTTTTGGGCAAATGGCAATATCCATGCATACCATTTTGACTAATGTTGTAATATGCTGTGCATGACTAACCAATAGTCACTGTTAATTTCCGCATCATAGCACATCTGGGAAGACAGATCCCAGCGGATCTGCCTCTCCCACCCCACCTGGCCACGGCATCGGGTCCCAGCATGTCTGGGAACCAACCCAGACATCCCTCATCTGCTGGTCCTGCACCACCCTCAGGTGGAACCACTGCAGGCGGATGGGGCTTGGGGCTTGCCCCCCCTGCAAGTGGGTGCAGTGAGGACGTTGTCACCTGGACGAGGTCTGTGGCATGGTGCACAGTGTCTTCCAGACAGAGCTGGATAACCACCTATGCCAGGTGGAGGACAGGCTGTCACAGCTAGAGGGGCAGGCGGCCCTTTCAGCCCAGCCCCCAGCACAGCCACCTTCGGGGCTGTGAAGAAGTAATGGTGGCTGCCATCGGGTGGGGACATCAGTGCCACTACTACCATCTGGGGGGGGCTCATGAGCCTCAGATTCCCAACCACCCTCCCCGTCAAGGTGTTTACCCCCCATGTGTCATACACCACCCTTGTCTGTCTTGCCTGTCTGCAAATGCAATCTCTCCTACCAAACATCCTTCACCACACTTACCAATAATCCTTCCTTAACTTCCCACTCTCACCTTAAAAAAAGAAAAAGGGCATCTGTCACATAAAAAAAATCACGTCTCATACATACCTATGCATTTTGCCCAGAGTCATGCACCCAGCACACAATCTAACCCTACCAATAATCCGTATTGTCTGATGCCCACACACCTCCCTGTGGGGTGTGAAGCTCCAAATTCTAAATTGCCCACATTGAAAGCAGCTGTTGCTGCCAAAGAAATGCAGAGTTATGGTCCTTTCCTACATCTGTCCTGCACATCCCTACTTGCTTCTCCTTTTGTTTGTCCCACTGCTTGCCCCAATTTCACCACTTTCCTATCTCCCTTTGTTTATTTTCTGTATTTGAAATTAGCTTGGGTTTAAGCGGTCATAACCCGGCATAAGCAAAGCTAAGCTCATGTAAGCATCACTTAGCTCCACACAAACCCATACAAATCCACTTACAACTGGTTTAAAGTGCCTTAATAACTCTTTGTCTCCAACAGCCCCTGTTCTGCTCAGAAACAATGCAAGCAGCCCTTGCAAGTCTCAAACCCAGGACCCTGCACACTATAGTCAAAGCAATTTACCAACACGCCATTTCAGATTAAAATAAATCTGATGTTTTCTAAAACATATCATCCAGCACAGTCATTCAACAGTAGGGGAAATGTACTTATATATGTATATGTATATGTATATATATATATATATATATATATATATATATATATATATATATATATATATATCTATATATATATATATATATATATATATCGATCTATATGTATATATATATATATATATATATATATATATATATATATATATATATATATTTATATGTAGGTATGTGTCACTTTACATAAAACCCATTTCACCTAAATTCATTTCACTGAGACCAAATCACGTAAAGTCCATATCACTGAAAACTCATTTCATCTAAAACTCATTTCACTGACAAGTAGTACAATAAGGCAAGTCAAAAATATATGTCCTTTTCCACACTGTAGTGCAATCCTGGAGTTAGTATATATATTAAGGGGGTAGCCCCCCACACTGGGGGGTGTGGGGGGCGTAGCCCCCTATTTATTTTGGTTTCACGTTGTCTGGATTTGTTTTACATTATTTGGTAAAAGACAACTAGTTGTCTTTTACCAAATAATGTAAAAAAAACACACAACATGAAACCAAAATAAATAGGTTCATAGGTTCATAGATCAGTACTAAGCTAACTGCCCTTGTGAGCCATTTTAAGCCTAGTCAGTTATCCCTTGTGAGACTCAAACCCCGCACCTTGCATTTGTAAGGCAAACACCTTAACCATTAGGCCACCCTCCCAACCCTTGGGGGGCTATTCCCCCTACTCTCGACAATGTGTAGGGGCAGTGCCCCCCACACCCTTCTTAATATATATTCTAAAACCAGGATTGCACTACAGTGGGGAAAAAGGCATATACGTTTCAATTGCATTAGAGTACTACTTGTCAGTGAAATGAGTTTTAGGTGGAATGAACTTTAGGTGATTTGGTCTCAGTGAAATGAGTTTAGGTGAAATGGGTTTTATATATAAGTATACTATATATATATATATATATATATATATATATATATATATATATATATATATATATATATAAATATATATATATATATATATATATATATATATATATATATATATATATATATATGTATATATATATATATGTATATAAAAACACAATAAATAAATATGTGACCAAAGGCACTGTTAATGGGGGTGAAGGGGCCCAAAATAAGTACCTCTTGTAATTATTGATATTATCCCCTGCTCCACAGCTGAACAGATCTGCCTTGCAACACAATAACCAACACTTACAAGTCTCATACCTAGGACCCTACACAACATTCTGTGTATCATAGGGAATGAACAATGTGAAAGCAGTAAACATTCCAATGATACATATACACATACACACACACACACACACACACACACACACACACACACACACACACACACACACACACACACACACACACACACATACCTCTCTCTCTCTCTCTATATATATATATATATATAGAGAGAGAGAGAGAGAGAGAGAGAGATAGATATAGATATATATATATGTATATACACATACATACACATATACATATATTACTACTTATAGATATGTATAAAAAGATATATATTTAGAGGGTGCACTGCATATCGAACAACCAGTATTCCTACAGTTGCCATCTTTTAAAATGGACAGCATTTGATTCTTTCATACAAAAGACAATTATTGCATGAAACATATACCCACAGACAAGTCAAACGATATGACACCACACACACATTTGCATACATAAAAATGTTTATTTGTGTACTATTTCAGTTGTATATGCCATTTCATATAGCAGTTAGGTGTTTGAAATACATAATAACTGAGTAATCCAACTCTCAAACAAAAGATTTGATACAGTAATCTCAAGGCATAACATATGTTGCTGTCCAGGCCAAGGCCTTCATGTAGTACAACAGTAATAAAACACTGGCCTGGAAGATAAGATTCAATCAGCACTAATAAATTACAGATGTAGTTTAGCAGCCTATAAATTCATTCTGTACTCAACCCCTAAGGGGAAAGAATTAAGATGTCACAATGAAAATGTATCTGTTTCATAATGCTTAACTTAAAACATCACTATCACACTGACAGAACTGTCTGTAAGACAGTAAGCACTAGCCCATCACTGTTCCCATGGTGAAATGCATACAAATGTACAGCCATATATCTTCATGTGTCTTACTACTGATATCCCTCATATGTTGTAACAGCCTAGGTTAAAAAATGGTGCATACTCCTCCCTCATAGAATGACTTACAAGGGCATATCACAGTGTTACATACACTGACCTCTGGACTGTACAAGGTCACACGTGTTTTGTGCAGCTGTAGCCCTCATATATATGGACCCTACCCCACAATATGTGTGGGAGTCCACAACATCACTGGAATGATAGCAGGAATGCCAGCACTATATAATGATAGGCCACTACTTATCAACCTCTTACTGCATGACATATGGACAAAGCCAGCTATGTAGGTGGAGGACAGAGGCTAGAACACAGGGGCATATTTGCAATATTGCTGTTATACACTGGGTAATTTGCTAGTGTTACAGGAGTGGTTGCAACATACCCTTACTCAGGAATATGAAGTCAGAAACACAAATGGATGTATCCATGTACTGATAGCACTCAACAGAGAGAATGCCACTGATATATCAGAGACAAGACCTGTGTGGTGAACAGAAAAAACATAACAGCCAATCCTCTAACCATCATGTGGATTGGCCCACAGATGAGAGCAATGCAGACAGACTGCATTCCATGCAAAACTAGCATGTACACACAAACCCTGTAAAACTAGTGGTATACAATGCATATAACAATATTCACACTGTCCACAGGTCTGGAATCCTATACAAATATGTAGTTGGCCTGTGTCTGCAAGTCTTATTGTAAGAGGTATTGCTACCTGCTGTCTGTAACACTGCTGCCCACACAGAGGAAGATGTCTTCCATACTGGAAATGTAAAGGGACAACGCCTACATGGTGTAGTAATTTATAGTAGTGGGTTGCCATGACAGTGGTAATTGGAAGTACTGCACATCTTGCTGTATGCAATTAGCACGTGGGGAACACTGATTGGTGCAGAGGCCATCACCTGATCATGAGCATCACCTACGCTGCAACCTATTCTAAGTAGCTCAATCCCTGTAGTGGAGAGAGAGAGAGATAACTGAAACTACAAACCAAACCAAAACAAAAGTATATAACACAAGGTACACATAAAAGTGTACCTAGAAGAGAGGACAATACTACAACAGGTATGTGAAACATATATGCATGTAATTGAATGTAGTACTTGGTCTGTAATAATGGGATAGATAATGTGGAAAGATTTATATGTGCTATCAAGACTTGTAATGAAGTCCTGCTGAACAGCTGCTATGTACATAGTGTCTGGCCCTGTAGGCAGTGGACCATACCTGTCAAATGTGCAGATCAGCACTGAATGACAAGATGTAAGCCATCATAGAGTGTGTTCTGTATCTCAAGACATGTATATTAATGTGGCAAATAGCTGGTGGTGGAAGTAATGAAGTTATGATAAACACATGAGTTTCAGACCCCACCACCTGCAGGACAGTCATGTTAATGTGAAATGTATCATGCACAAAAGTCATAGGTTTGTAATAAGATTGCCTGCAATCTGTCCCTATATATACTCCCCTAATGTTAGGCTGTGTCCACATGTGACACCCGTCTGTTTTGTAGCAAGGCATAACAGTGCAGCTGTGGAAAAAGGAGAGTTAGAGAGTGTGGACATGATGACTGTGGTGCCTTCTGTATGCAGTCTGCATGTCCTCCTTGTGTTCATGTGGGTTTCCTCCAGGTGATCCGGTTTCCACCCATGTTACAAAGACATGCGTCTGGAGCATTTCTCCCCAGGCCTCTGCTGAAAATTGTCTCGTTTCAAGTCAGAGTGTCCTGGTTAATAAATGTAAAATAAATAAATAAATAAATTGTGTGTGTGGTGTGTGTGTGTGTGTGTGTGTGTGTGTGTGTGTGTGTGTGTGTGTGTGTGTGTGTGTGTGTGTGTGTGTGTATCTATCTATATATATATATATATATATATATATATATATATGTATATATATATATATATATATATATATATATATATATATATATATATATATATATTTGGGTTCACTTCAAAATCCTGAATCTCGAAAGTTCAAAATACTGAAAACGCATAATACTGAAAAGCATACAGGACACCAACACTGACTATATTGCAGCAGAAATACATACAGAAACTAATAAAAGGCAAACCATATCAGTCTAAATCAACTATAAGCAGGGAGGCAATCCCCCTGCACCCGCATGTGAGGGGGCTGCGTTGCCTACACCCCCTGCTCCTTAAATATATCAACTCCGAGATCGCACTTCACTACACTAAGATGAGTTATGCTGTAGTATAGTACATTAAAAGGGAACATGACTAAGGTTACAAAAGGCAGTCATGAAGCATGCAATGGTATGTTTGCCATTTTCTTCTGTGAAGTGCGATCTCCGAGTTCATATATTTAAGTAGTAGGGGCACCCCCCACATGGGGGGTGCTTGCCACAATGCTTATAATTGTAGATGAGTAATATGTTTCTGTATGTATGTCTGCTGCAATTCAGCCAGTGTTGGTGTCCTGTATGTTTTTCACTATTATGAGATTCAGTATTATGAGTTTTCAGTATTTTGAGCTTCCGTGATTTTGAGTTCAGGATCTTGAGATTCATGATTTTGAGCTTTCAAGATTTAAACCCTCCAAATATTGTCTCCCACTTACTCCTTATCCACTCACTACTACAACTGCCTTTCCCCCCTCCACTCCACCCTTCTATATCCCTGTGAATACACCCTCACACATTTCATTCTAATCATCTCCTCTCAAACTTAACCATCTCTCTTCCTACACATCCTTCTCACTCAACTCATACTCTGTCTCCCACCATGCAAACAAAATCTGCCTATGCTCTAATAACCTTACTTCTAAGCCTAAGCCTCTTCTGCTTACTCTACCTTACTAGTCTCCCACAGTTTTAGCACTCCCCTCCCTTTCATATAACTGCAATTTACATTAAAAAAGACTTTCTCTTTACAACCCAGGCCTCCCCCTACCTTTACAAACATAATGAATCTTTTCTATTTCAAAGGAAGCGCTTCCTTACCCCTAGTAAACCACTTCCCATGCCCACCAAACTCACCTCATTAGGTTCCAATATCTACACCTATGACCCATTAGAAAATAGATACCTATCCATACTCTACTCAAAATTTATCACCCTCCTCCTCCATTCTGGAGACATGCACCCTAACCCAGGGCCTTCATACAACACCACCTCTAAACCACATTCACATAGCTCTCCCCTGCACTACAAATCTTTTCTCCTTGCCACACTTAATGCCGGGAGCCTTTGGAATAAAATACCTTCCTTTCACGCCTGGAACTCTCATAACAAACCTGATATTGTCTCTATCACAGAAACCTGGCTAAAACCACACATAAAAGATACCGAAATTATGCCCCCTAACTATAAACTTACAAGAAGTGACAGACCTCAAAAGAAAGGTGGAGAAGTAGCCTTACTCTTCTCCTCCTCCTTAACAGTAACGCCCTATACTAAGCCCATACCCTCATTTGACACCACCGAGCTAACCCTCACCCTTCTCAAAGTAAATAACAATAAAACTTTATGCATTGCCTCCCTGTACATTCCTCCTGGTAACAATATCCCTATACTGGAAGATATTCTTGCCTGGTTCACTTCCAACATAAATAGTGAGACTATAATCCTAGGCGATGTCAACATAAACTGGTCTTCCATTGACTCATCTACCCCTTCTCAAAGCATCAACCTATATCAAGCCACACAGCTAATCAAAACCCCTGCTAGACCAAATAAAGATTACACCACCGGTAGCATCCTTGACTGGATACTAGTCTCCCACCCAAACCGAGTTTCTGATAGTGGTACTCTCGCAGACTCCCTTAGTGACCATCTCCCTGCCTACATATGCCATTCCCCCTCCACCGTCCTCTTTCAACACAGACACATTACCACCTGCAACATGCAAACCTTCAACGCCCTAATTTTCTCTAATACCTTAAAACAGATAGACGGGAACCCTCTAAAGTCCCTCCCTTTAGATGCCGCAGTCTCACATTTCAATAAAATAATTTTCAGATATACTTAACCACTTCGCCCCCAGTAGAACCAAAAGACTCAAATCCAAGACAGCCCCCTGGCTAACTAAAGACAGAAAACTACTTATGCATCACCCAGATAAAATCTGGAAATAATACCAAAAATGCAGAACTCCCAACTCTCTTGCCAAATACAAGCAACTGCGAAATCAAGTTAAAAAACAAATAGCCACTGACCACAAATCCTACTTCCTTAAACTTCAAAATAATCATAAAACCAACCCCAGAAAAATTTGGAATAGTATTTCATCAATATTATCCCCAGGCAAAAAAGAGAACCCTGCCCTGACCCAGACACACCAGACCTCCACTTAGCTACCCAATTTAACTCCTTTTTCATTGACTTCATAAGCAAACCCACCTCTTCTTTCCCTAACAACAGCCCCCCCAACTTAACTGATAACAAAAACTTAACATCCATGAACCCTAAGTCCTCCCCTTTTACTCTCAAATCCATTTATACCCACACTATAATAAAGCTCCTACAAAAGTTAAAACCTTGCTCTAATGCCCCAGATGACATTCCATCCAACTTTCTCCAACTAGCTGCTGATGGCATAGCCCTTCCAATCAACATCCTAATCAATTGCTCCATTCAGGAGTCCTATGTACCATACCTCTGGAAAAAAGCCTTCATCATCCCCCTCCATAAAGGAGGTACAAACTGTTCAATCTCCAACTTTTGGCCTATTGCTATCCTATACCCTATCTCTAAGATACTCGAAAAATGTATTCACTTCCAACTATTACCCTACCTATTGTACAACCAACTCCTAACTCCTACTCAACACGGGTTTATACCAGGACATAGCACCAGCACTGCCCTTCTTTCCTTCCTCAAAATCATTAAGTCTGCTCGTGACTCTGTGAACATAGTTTCTACACTCCTCCTCGACTTATCTAAAGCTTTCAACACTGTCTGTCATGTGTTTCTACTTTCTAAACTCTCCCATCTTAATCTCTCCTCTTCGTCTATCAAATGGTTCTACAGCTATCTCTCAACCTGGGAACAAGCTGTAAAATGGAACTACTGCACTTCCTCTTTCCTTCATACCCCAACAGGTGTACCCCAAGTCTCTATTTTGGGTCCTTTACTATTTAACATTTTCATCGATGATTTCTACCAAAAGATCCCCAATGCTAAACTGGTGCAATACGCAGATGACTCCACTATCATCTGCTCAGCCAAAACTCTTCTTTTACTAATAAACCTTATGCAAGAAGCCTTCTCCTCCACTGAGTCCTGGATGCTTGACAATCACCTAGCCCTAAATGCCTCCAAATCTAAAATAATGATCTTTACCCCTTCTAGACATACTGCTGCTGACAAAGCATCCTTCTCTAAACTTAGCCTAAACAAAATAACTATTGAAATAGTTCCCCATACAAAACTTCTGGGCATTCTTATCGATGACCAGCTAAAATGTGAAATCCACCTACAAACCAATATTAAAAAGACTCATCAAAAACTTGGTATGCTTTTTCGACACAGACATTACCTTTCTTCTGGACAACTCCTATCTACCACCTACCTACTACCCTCTCTTTTGTATGGAGCTCCGCTACTCTCTGACCTCCAATCATCCCTAAAATCTAAACTTTCCTCATGTTATAACAAAATTTCAAAGTTTTCCACAGGATCCAAATCCTGTACTCACCATTGCAACTCCCTACATGCTCTAAATTGGTTGGAACTCCCAAGCTACCTAAATTTCATTCAACTAACTACAGCACACAAGCTAATTTTCAAGCCTTCTAACTGTCCATCAGTCTCCTCTTCCCTAAAACTTCACCAGTTACATAGAACACTTAGGTCCACAAATCAGAACCTCTTAGAACTTTACAAGCCTTTACACACACCAAGGCAACTTCTACTATCATTCTCCCTTGCCAGATTATGGAACTGTCTTCCCCCTTACATTAGAACTACCCCTAACCTACCATCCTTTAAAACCCTACTCCACTCTTACCTCTACTCCATCTGCGCTTGCTTCTGTACCCATCCTACCTGATTCCTGATACCCATCCCTATTCTATTCTACTCTAATCTCTGCCACTGTTTCAATTCATCTCTCTAAAATTCCTTTGCCTAAATACATGTAGTGTATTAAATGAACATAAATTTATTGTTTTTGCTAATATCTTATAAGTGATTGAATCAGCTCATATATTTCAAGATATGTAAAATCTTGCCTTACTGTATATCGAATGTTAAACTGTTGTTCTCACGTGCTGTACTAATACATTGTATATTGTATATTGTCTTTCTGTCTGGAGCTTTTCTTCTCGGGCCTCCATTGAAAACGGGCTACCTTGGCCCAATGGACTTTCCCAGTTAACAAACTGAAATAAATAAATAAACCCATATATATATATATATATATATATATATATATATATATATATAGATAGATATACACATGTATGTCACAGATATGCAGGCACACACACACACACACACACACACACACACACATATATATATATATATATATATATATATATATATATATATATATATATATATATATATATATATATATATATATATATATATATATATATATATATATATACATACATATGTATCTATATATGTATATATATATATATATATATATATATATATATATATATACATTTCCCCTACAGTTGAATGACAGTGCTGCATGATATGTGTGAGAAAACATCACACATATCTATACACACATTGTAAGCGGGTGTGAATTGGACAGTTATGTCTGGTGCGAAATCCATGTTGGGAACACATTGCCCTTGTTTGTGAAGGTGAGATTGGTATGCTGGTGAAGGATAGTAGGTATATTTGGGGAGGTAGGTTGGGTTGGAAACAGACAAGACAGCATACAGGGACAGTATATGACACATGAGGTGGGTAAACACCTTGGATGGGGAGTGGTGTTTGGAAAGTGGAAGCCCATCAGCCCCCAGATGGAAACAATGGGACCAAGGTCCCCACCCATGGGCAGTCACAACTGCACTTTCATGGTCCTGAAAGTTCCTGGGCTGGGGGCTGAGCAGGAGTAGCATGCAGACCCTGTCATTGTGTACTGAGGGCCTCAGGGTGGTGTAGCACATCCCCCATATCTCTGTGGAGCTCCCTATGCACCAGACTCTGGACCTGACTTCAGGTGACAGGATCCTGTCTGTGTGTGCTCCCAGCGGGTTAATGAACACCATTCCCTGAGGTGGTTCCACCTGAAGGAAGAGCAGGACCAGCAGATGATGAGGTCCCGGGGTGGGTCACAGATGTGCTGTGGCCTGGTAACATGGCCAGATAAGGTGAGGAGGTGGTTCTGCTGGGAACTGGCTTCCCAAACATGCTATTGTGTCACAGTTATAGAACATATGTGGGTAATAATAGTCCACACATTCCAGGATTACATCTGACAGCATGCATAGACAGCCCCATTAACACAAAACACCAGATTTGGAGCAGTCACACAGCAAACAGAACACATGCATATATGGAACCATAGTGGCCTTTACAATGGCATGCAGTGACAATGTTAGCAACAGGCCACCAGTGATAGTGTTTCAACAAGGAACATGACTAGAAACATATTGCACAGTTTATTGTACAACGCGATATATGTCCCAACAGTAGATTTGCTGTAAACATACCCGTTGAGTTGTGTGTTCAGATTATTGTTGTAGATATGGTGGGGGGAGACAGAGATGTCAATTAACAACTATTATATTCTTGCAGTATGAGGTCCTCAGGCCTTTTGTCCTCTTTATGTCTTTCAGGCACCATGTCTAGAGAACATTTGGAAGGCTATTCCCCCAGGAAAATGAGGTTATAATAAACCACCTGGTGCACTACCACACCCTGTTTGGCCATACAGCCCATGATCTGCAGGAGAGGACCACCCTGTGGAATGAGCTTGTCCACAGGGTAAACGATGTCGGCCTGCATAACTGCAGTTATGAGCAGGTCTGACATAGTTGCACTGACCTAATCTGCCATGTGTGTCATTGTGCTGCTGCAGTTAGGAGGGACCAGCTAGCCATGGGGGGGGTCATGCAGTCCACCTGACACATGCTGAGGAGCTCCTCGCCAGCCTCGGGGCACCTGCTCACCAGCAAAGGCAAGAACCAGCAGATAGCATTGTGGAGGTGGGTGCCACCCACACAATGGACAAGGAGCATGCAGATAAGGCCCCAGGGCACATCAGTTGACCACTGTTGCTTATCCATCTGCATCTGTAGAGTTTAATCATGCATATCTTGTGTGGGGTCATTTACTGCACTGTTATAACTTGATATTACTTGTGAACCTCTGCCATCTCTGAAAAAACAAAAACAAAAAAATCTTGCTTTTTTCCCACTTTTCTGAGATTTAAAAAAGTTCAAGTTACAGGCTTGCTGTTCTTGAACTGTTTTGTAAGTTTCTGTGAGGCCATTTTTGCTTGGGCTAAAGGAAAGTCTCTCTGTTGATCAGTGGCAGTGAAAAACATTGAGCTGCTTCCCTGCCCCCCGTGGGAGTGGTTACTGACTTGAAACTGTAGTTTTATTGGCCGTTTTGGGTCAATTCCTGGCTCTTTCCAGCCCCTGCTATCAAGCATGCTTTAGAGTGCTTTAGCGCGATTTAGCACGGAGTTGCCACTAGAGCAGCATTGGGCAGCGCTGGTTTAACAAGGTTAAACTTTTTCTGGCTCCATAAAGTCTGTTCTTCATTTTTTCCCTTAGAACTGCTCTACTAGTAATCTAAACAGTATATCCCTTAACTAAAAAGTGCAGCATTTGTTCCTAAAAGCTTTTACTTGTCTTAAAAGCATCTTCTTTTCAGGTTTAGCACTTCTGTATTATACAAAGTCCCTCACTAGCAAACCCCCCCCCCCAGGAGTACCCACTTCCTTACTAAGTCCTCTCTTATTCAGTTACACCTCGAACTTCTAAATTTCTCTAGCATGTCGAAGGGCCAGATGCTGGCGTCCTCTCCTGTCCAGTTGGTGAATTTGGGAATATTGAGGCAATGTTACAATTGCCTCATGTACACTGACAACCCTCTCCTCCTCCCACATAACACAAATACTTGAGAGATGCAGCTATTTAGCCAAACTGGAGGCTGAGCTCTCTCAACTCAGGACTGGCAAGACCAGACAGGAGGAGAAGGCAACTACACACACCACAAAACCAGTCTCACATAAAGCTATCAGAACAATGAATCAAACACATAAACACACAAAGTCATACTCGGAGGCTCTGAGCAAAAATTTACCTAAACAGCAGAGGCCTCCAAAGCAGACATCCAAGCAACTGCCACCTCATGACACACCACAGGCAACACATAAACCACAAAATCAGTGTGCAAAGCAGTCACAGCCCTTAAGGCCAAATACAACACCAAACATACTTGTCATAGGTGACTCCATAGTCAGACACACTGACGTCCCACTCACCAGGCTGAACAAGGAGAGGGTCACAGTAAGCTGCCTATTGGGCGCTAGAATCCACCACATAACACAAGCACTCGGGTCACTCCACGGCAAGTACAAATATGACACAGTCATTGTCCATGCTGGTGTGAACGACCTGAGACGTACCTCCCTGGACTACATGAAAAGAGACGTAGAGGAGCTCTCTGATTATGTAGCCCAGGCAGGTATGACCCTGATCCTGAGCAGTATCCTTCCTTCACCAAGAATGATGCCACAACATAGAGACAAGATGATCAGTTTTAACAATTGGCTTAATTTCTGGTGTCATTCAAAGGGGATCCAGTGTCTGCCTGGGATGACATGCTTGACAAGCCACGCTGCTTCGCAAGGGACGGCTTGCACCTGTCACCCTGGGATTCTGGATATTGGCTAAGGCTCTTGCCACCCCCATAGTGCCTTTTTTAGGCAAGGCTCAAATTCTAAACCTACCACCCCAGAAAACAAAAATGGGAAGAAACTAAGGGTAATGCTGCTCAATGCCAGAAGTCTAAATCTCAAAATGCATGCACTGGAGGCCCTTCTCAGTATGAAGAACATCGATGTCTGTGCTGTGACTGAAACCTGGTTCAAGGCTCCTGAGAGCACCCCGGCACTATCAGGTTTACCTCATATCATGCATTCCGGCCCCAAAACCCGGACCACACCACAAAAGGAGGGGGTGTATCCATATTCATCAAGGATACCCACACCTCCAGGTTGGTGGCAATGCACGAAGCATCAGAAACCATCCAGGTGCAATTAACCATAGGCAAAACTGCTCTACAATTTGTAGCATGCTACAGGCCACCCTCTCAAACTCAGGAACTCCACACAGCCTTCCTGAAGACACTGGAGGGTATAAATATATCTCCAAACACCATTATATTGGGTGACTTCAACTACCCAAATATAGACTGGGAACATTACTCAAGCCCCAACTTTCTAGCCCAAAGGTTCCTGGAGTTCATAAATTCAAATGCCATGGAACAACTAGTCACCATTCCCACAAGAGGAGAAAATATACTAGATCTCATCATCACAAACATGGGGACAAAATGCTCCACACGAAGTATATCCCTCATTGGTGAGATCAGATCACAAACTTATCTCACTGGAAATCCACATCCCGCCCACCCCAAACAAAAAGACCACAGTGAAGAACTTCTCTAAAGCAAACTTCACACTACTCAAGACTGGTGTGGTATCCTTCAAGGCCCCGAGCCAGTGGAAACCACAACCCAAGCTGCAAGCCCTTACAAATGCCTTCTACTTAACACCTCCAGGACTGCATGGATCAGGCAATCCCTAATAAAACCAAGACTCTTTCCACCAAGGGCAAACGTCCAGTCTGGTGGACCTCAGCCATAAACAAACTTTACAATAAGAGGAGAAAGCTGTTACATGATAGAGCAAAATCCATAAAAGAAGACACCCTTGATCATTATTAGTAAAAAAATACGAGCACTCATAAAATCATCCAAGGCCAACTTTGAGAGAAAAATTGCAATAGATTCAAAAGACAATCATAAGGCCTTCTTCAGCTATGTTAGAAACCTGGGTGGAAACTCCCAGATATGCAGAATTAGTCCAAAATGATACAAAAATCACTGAACCCACAGACATTGCCAACATACTGGCAGACAGGTTCAGTGCAAACTTCACCCCCCCCCCCCAAAAGGAGAGATAACTATCCCAGCAGTGTGGCCTCCCAGACATCTCAAATGCACAGGTGAAAGCTGCTCTCTAAAGCTAAAAACACAGCATCAATGGGACCGGATGGTGTCCCCAGCTGTGTGCTACACGAACTCAACGAGGAACTAAACCCGCATATAAGGCAGCTGTTTAATCTTAGCCTTACCACAGGATATGTGCCCAAGGAGTGGCGACGGCAACTGTGGTCCCACTCCACAAAGGCAGTACCTCTGGACCCTGGTAATTACCGCCCCATAAGCTTAACAAGCCTGGTCTGCAAAGCTATGGAGAGGATCATAATGGAACTCATAAACAAAGACATAGGGGACTTGCAGACATTGGACCCGACCCAGTTTGGCTTTGTCAAGGGCAGATCATGCCTTTTGAACTTGGTCGACTTCTTCGAAACAGTCACCAAGGCCATTGTTGTGGTAAAGGCAGTCCATACAGCCTACCTTGACCTTGCAAAAGCTTTCCACACAATACCCCACTGGTATTATAGAGAAACTTACCAGCTTAAATGTAAACCCATATGTCACAAGATGGGTTGCAAACTGGCTAAAGGACAGAACCCACAGGGTTAGAGTTGCTGGTGCCATATCAGACTCCAAGCCGGTCACAAGTGGTGTCCCACAGGGCTCAGTCCTTGGCCCCCTGTTGTTTGGCATCTACTTCTCAGAAGTACAGGCAAACATAGGAGGACTATGGCTGACAAAGTTTGCAGATGACTGCAAACTGGGCGCCATAGTGGAAAGTACATCGGACACAGATATCCTTCAGAGGGGTCTCACGGAAACTGATAGCTGGTGCCAGAGCCATGGCCTGAAGTTAAATGCCAAAAAATGTATAGTCATAACCTTCGGGAAAAACAAGGTAATCCCAAGCTACCATATAGGTGGCAATCCATTAAGCACAGAAGAGGTTATCAGGGACCTGGGGACCCAGGTTGACAGTGGCATTTCTTTTGACACTCACATTGCTAAAGTGGTTAGAAAGACCTTCTACATTGCCCACCTGATCATGAAGGGATTCACATCCAGATCAAGTGAGGTCATTGTTCCCCTGTACTCTTCACTTATCAGACCAATGATCGAGTACAATGCCCATTTCGGGATGTATCTCACCCGACACCTGCAGCAATTGGAGAGACCCCAAAAGTTCCTCACCAAAAGGATAAAGGGACTCCAAAATCTGTCATATGCTGCCAGACTGAAGAAACTCCAGCTCTATTCAGTCGCATACCACCTGCTCAGAGGTGACCTGTGCCTGACATACAAGGCCATGTCCAACCCGGAATTAATGGACATGCTCCACCTCAAAAATTCCAAATCTACCAGATCCACTAGAGCAAGCAACTTAAACCTTAGCACGGATATAAATAGGACATGCTGGAGGGATAGATTTGTCACCCAGAGTCTCCCTATGCTGTGGAATAAAATCCCGGTCTATGTGAGGCAGAGCACCTTGCTGGCTCTGTTCAAGAGAAATCTTGACCGGTGGATGGGAGATCGTAGGTTTTCCCCAGGAATCATCTCTGTGTCACTGCTGGACAGAGGCACAACAAACTAATGGGCACAGTATTTTTTAACATAAGGGGTGGCGTAAGCCACAAAACTTTGAGCTAGGCTTATAAATGCCTTAGGGCAGATAGCCTAGTATAAACCTATGAACCTATGAACCTATATGTGAGATAAAATATATATAGTCTGTTGCTGCATTGTAATAATAAACCGAAGTGCATAATCTGTAGTATTGTGGGTTTGTAATGTTGATGTACTGAAATGGTGCTCCCACCCTGTACCAGTGCCACAGGTGTGGCTACTGACATCACATCTCTCACAACTATGTAGGTCCCTCTGGTATACCTCTGGGGCAGCAGCCTGTAGCTGAGAGTATGGTGTTGTTTGTTCAGGTTTGCCAATACACCGGCCATGTTATGACCATGGTATTTGCCATGTACACATTTCACACACCTACCCATAATGCATGCTGTATATGTTCACTTATTGTTGCTGTTAACTGCACTGCACTGCATCACAGTGGTCACCATGGTGGCATATCTGACGGGTATGTAAGAAACCTGCAATATAACTAATAACCTGTCATGGCAAGATGTGTGTACTGAGATGAACATAATGGTGGGACAAATGGCCTACAGTAAGAACATGTCTAGAACATCAAATTATACAGTGCTACTACAGTCTATATACCACTATTACAATGGCAACTTTTACTGATCTACACAATGGCATATCACAATACCACATTCCACAACCCTTACAACCTGTAATGTGGTCCTAACATTAGCAATGAATGTGTAATATGGAATCCTATGTTAGGACAGCAAATAAGGGGAATACATACCTTAACAAACACTGGAAGCATATGTGTGCACACACTCCAAATAGCATATTGTGGAAGCAGCTTTTGAGGTACTGACAGCATTCACTCTTCATGAGTATGCACCTTCCAGCAGGTACAGGTTCTCAATGTCATACGAAGAAATGGTTTGCTGTCCAAGACCTATGTCCATCACATTTGCCCACTCACCTGCAACAGAAGAGCTGTGGCTTGCACACATCTTACAAGCCAAGGAATGATTCCCATACCCAACAGGTAGCACACAGGAGTGGGACATGTAGCCTTACCTCATCATTACATATACCATGGCAAACAGTGCAGACAGTCATGTATGTGACTAGGATGTATGGGACAACATTAATGAAGAAAATAAACAGATGGCCATCCAAGACAGGTGACGACACATGTTGTAAACTGGTCATGGAGGCTGCCTAGTAATATGCCGCAACACTGAGGGAGTTGCAGGAATATCTAGCAAGTGCTGGCTGTGCAGTACCTATGTCGACAATCGCCTGGACTCTACATCAGTGTGGCTCATGGGTTAGACTAATCAGATGGGACAGTTGTCCACAGGAAACATCAGCCAGGGCTTTCTGCAGGTAGCATATGCATAACATCAAAAGTCCCCCAAAGGCATGTGCTGCAATGTGTAATGGCATACCAAGACCAAATTTGAAACCTACAGACAGTATCAATTAAGATACATGTGCTGCACAAGCAACATCTCATTCCACCTCAGGCCCACCATCCCCATCAGTACCTTGCTGGTGCCAGTGTACACCTGTATGTTTGCCATTCATTAACAGGGACTAGGCCGGTACACATGGTGTTCTGAATTTGGGACACTGCAAAATGACACTCATGTATATTCCATAGTTGTCAAGCATCTGCAAAAGAGGCTGAGGAGTGGGAGGGTTGTCATCCTGAAACACAACAGTGAACTGCAGCAGATATCCAAAGCTCACTAAGAATGGCTGTATCTGCACACATTCAAGGTCATGAATTGTGGCAGACATAACCCTGACTCCACAGCAATAGTGAAGGCACTGTGTGACCTCCAAGGGCTGTGCACATGAGTTGACCTTGCAATCTTGCAGAGTTGGAGGACATTTGTAGGGCAGAGTGACCAAATACTGGCAAGTGCAGATGGGCCATGCTAGTATACCCCTTCCAGGAATAGTGACTGCTGTACACTTAACAGTTGGTGCAACAAACCATCATGTTAAGGGTGTGCACACTTATGCACCCACATATTGTATGCATCTCAATCAACATCTGTACAGCTAACACATTTGTTTGATACTGCATTTGATTGCACAGGTCATATGCCACTTATCAGGTCCATGTAATCCTAACATGTGCAGTATTGTGGCCCCATGGCATATCAGGGAAGAGGGTGTCATGTCAATAAGGGTGTGTACACTTCTCAAAGCCACAGTAATGTTTAAAGGTTGGCAGGGTAATTGTATTTTATTGGTCATACATGCAGTGCTGATGATGAGATTTGCAAATCAGACATCAGGCATTCACTATTGACATCTGTCCACATAACATCCCAGGTATGTGTTGGACAAACACATAGAGGCTGTGAGCAGCAGAGCAAATATACCTGACACACATATAGACATTCAGCAATGGTGTGTACACCTGTGAGGTATGGTGCACAGTACATGCAGGGTGCTGAACAGGTGCAAAGCAATACTGTGTACATGGGTGCAGTGTGTTCCAGGGGAAGGGGCATCACCTACTAACACAATCCATTTATGACAGAGATGTATAATGTTGGTAACATGGATTGATTGTAGCTGCAGTCCATGCTGTTGAGTGCCATATGTCAGGCATGTTTACAGATGGGTAATGAGAGGTCTGTGTGCAATATCTTTGTGCAACCTCACATGTAAGTGTGTGTGTGTGTGTGTGTGTGTGTGTGTGTGTGTGTGTGTGTGTGTGTGTGTGTGTGTGTGTGTGTGTGTGTGTGTGTGTGTGTGTGAATAGTTAAGCAATGACATACAGGTCTTAAAGTGCATGTTTTCCACTCATAGGTGGTGAGGTGGGTCAGGGTCCCTCCTGCACCAAACTGATGTTAGTGTCCATACAGACACTGACAATGATGATAGGTGTGTTGAGGTACAGGCAGGGTTGTCAGCGGCTGAAGCTGTGCCATTGTTTGACATCCCACTGTTATCCACCCCATCCTCACACATAGTCACATTGCCTATACATACCTCATCACCAGTGGCCATAGATGAGGGACAGTTGGCGGGTGGTGGCATGGGACAGGACAGTGTGGTGAGTACAGCATGTGCGTCTGGACCCAGCATCCATAGCCAGATGCCCAGCAAGGTACCACACAGGCAGATGTACAGAGGTACTCATAGGAGGGCTGCTGGTCATCATGCCCCTGGCAGAAGTGCTACATCTGGTGTCACCAGACGCATGTTTCAGGCCATCATGGAGGTGCAGGCATGTATGGAACGGTATACCAGACAGGGTCTGAGGCTGCAGAGGGCTACTCATTCTGCTGTTATTGACAACATCCGTGATCTTGCAGGTGCCCACCATTATTTTAAAGAGGTCCTAGATAGACGGTTGGGTGAGATGGTGGGAATCCTCGACTGTGGATTGTCTGTGCTTGAGCATATGGTGGGAGTGGTGCAATGGCCATGTGGACGTAGGCCAGCAACACCAACAGGTGGAGGTCGACGTGGACGTGCTAGAAGTTAGACCTGATCCTGTAGTGGCAGTACCAGCCCCAGCATTGCAGGGGGGCACTGTCCACACCACAACATAGCAGGCCATGTGCACGTGGCCCTAGCTGGTCCCAAGAGGGACCTGGATCCAGAGGACATATGTCTTCATCAGGGGAGAGTACCATATTGTGGCTTGTACCTGGTGATGCCCGTGGAACCCCTGGCAGGCACAGTTCTTGTGTCCATGGCCAGAGACAGTGAACTGCACACCCTGCCAGGTAGGTCTGCAGCTGTCCAACAAACCCCTGTATAGGGCAGCCACATGGCAAAACTGTGTGCATGCATACACACACAATTCACCAACATAGCAAGGGCAACCCCATACCTAGACACACCACATCTGCACAGCCCAATTAATAATGAAACCTCTTAACACACACACACACACACACACACACACACACACACACACACACACACACACACGCACACACACACATGATATCAAACAAATAGCTCAGCCTAGGTCTTTGGAAAACCCACAACACACCCTGTGCATATGACAATACCTGTGCCACATCCCTGTCATCCATAACATCGATGCAGGGACAGGCTAATATAGTTCTGATGCACAGGGTGACTGCACTATGGTATATCGATGTAATGTCGTGTAACATGTTTTCATCACTACAGTTTAATGCTTACATGTCAGGATGTGTAGCTGTCCAGCCATGATGCATTATAGCTGTTATTAACACTGAGTGATTGTGGTCTCCATAATATATTCCCTTTGTGTTGTAGATGTCTATGTGTCAGCAGGATGTTGGTCTGCTGTTGTTTCCTACAAAGGGGAATGGCACTGTGGTGACACCTTGACTGGGCCATATCCTGGGTACAGCTGAACACAAGTCACAGGTTTGTATAACAGTTACTGCATGTGCCACATGCCTGATAGGACTGAGGGGTGTATACAGGTGAGTGCATGGTGGCTGATGTCAGCAGCCCTTCTACAGTGGACAGCGGTAAGTGTACTGGGTTGTACACACCACATGTTTGTGTATAACACAAACACACAGAGGCTTTGGTGTTGAGGCAATACACAGAGAATACTGTACACATGGATGTATGTACTTTTACAAAGAACCCATTTCTAGCCTATGTAATTCCACCAAGACAGAATAGGCGCAACATCACATTGGGATTGTCTTAACAGAAATGTGTGGAAAGTCACATCTGATATTGACATATACTCCATCAGTTACTGACAGACATCATAAGATCATCATAGTACAGTACCAAACAAATTACAGTAATGATCCTGTGGAATACAGCAGAGATATGACCAATAAATGTGGACAGTCTGACACACTCTGGTCAGTCCAGAGGTATACACAGCACCCCTTAGTGCAAGACGTGTGGACCAAGCCTAACAAAGTGGATGTTTACAGCCATGTAAATGGGGGTATCATGAAAATACTGGAATAGATAAGCTCACACAGTTTATGCATTCACACACTCCTGTCTGTCCTGACACATAATAACTGGAGAAGCAGAGGTCACAAGCCCACATACTACCCACTAGTTAGTGACATACATCTGTACAGCATCCCACTGCTTTGTCAGAAATACACAACAGTTATGGTGGCCCGGCAACAGTACAACTGACAAATATCTGGACATAACATCACACTGGGTAAATACACTGAGCTGTTAGGCATGTCACAAAGCACTGTGCAAACTACAGGCACACTGCCACAACTCTGGCCTACATTTCTTATGGGGGAATACATGTACCTGCAAATATAGCAGACTCTACAGGCATGTAACAGCACAGAGTAGCAGACACCTGTGTGAAAGTGCATACCCACAACCAATCTGAACACAGCCACAGTCACATATGGTAAGCATACTTAATATTACAGTATATGGACAGTGTGAACAACACCATCCTCATATGTGCCACTCACACACTAACCCCACATATACTGGGCCAATACACAGTGTATTCCAATGCCTGACTGTGGTATGGGACATGTGTCGGTCTGGCCCTACAAACATGTATGCCGATAGGATATAATACACTGGAGCAGCATGCAACATCACATAGAACTGGACCAAGAACAATGAAATCTACCACAGTCTGTACACAGGCCAAAGTACATGTTCACAATCACCATAAGTACACAGACCTCACTACTGTGCACACTGCAACAGAATGTCCAGGTTTTGTCCTCAAATATAAGGCCTACTTTACATAACATGTCTAGCAGTCTGATATCTCACTGGCTAGTTATCAGGTATGATGTCAGTAAATGATGTACTGAACATATGCACCTCTTACTGCATGACATATGTACAAAGGTTGACAGAGTTGTGCCTGGAGGCACTAACACAGGGCCAATATTGGCATGTTGCTGTGATAAACCCATTCATTTACTGGTGTAACAGGATTTGTTGTGACATATGTCTTCTGAGGGATATGAAGTCAATAACTCACATAGCTGTCACCATGTACTGACTGCAATCCTCAGAGTATGCTACTGCATTTATAAAGAAGGAAATGTGTGAGTAACACAACACATGTAAGACTCTAAACACTGGTCTGTCTGCAGATAGCCCTACAGGTGAGAGTTTCCCCAACCACATAACATTGTCATGACAGATATTAAATAATGTAGAACAGCCATATCCACACAAACCCTGTTAAACCAACATTACTTCAAATGTAGAAGAGCAATACTCACATTTTGTCCTCAAGTCTGGAACATCCACCTCCTGTTTGCTGGCCTGTCTCCACAGTGTATTTTGTAAGAGGTATATTCAACTACCCTCTGTGATGCTGTTTGTCAAATACCCACATGAAGTCCTGCTCACAGTGAAGGAAAAGGGCCAACACCCACATGAAGTGCTTAGTTATAGGAGTGTGTTTCCATTGAATTGGCTATAGGAATGATACCACAGCTGTTCCCCATGCAATCGGCTAGTGGGGTCTGCAATTCATGCACAGGCTATCAGCTGACCATGAGCAACACATACAAAACACAAGCTGCTGCCTAAGCAAAGTAGGTGTACTTTTCCACATCCACCAGAGAGGGAGTGAGAGAGACAGACAGAGACAAAGTAAGAAAGGACGGGAGTAGGAGTGTAAGAGCCAAGCATGTTTGTGTATGATCCATGGGTGGAGAGTGGTATCTGGGCATTTTGACGGTTGCCTATATTGTGTACTAATCCATACTGTCACATGGTAATTGTACATGGCTGTACACATTTATGACTGAGGATTGTCGACTAGAATCTCTACAATGTTTGGAAAATGTTCGCCTTGTAATGGTGACAATGGGACATGTAACTCCTCAATATAATGATGTGGCAAAACCCACACTGCAATGGACCCTGTCATTACACAATCACCCCAACAGAACATGGATAACACACACAAACACACACTTACCAGTACTGGGTTTCAAACTTCTACCTTACTATGTATTGCTATTACATAGTTATGCAGTAATGGCACATGCCATGGAGCTTACATGTTGGGGAGCTGTCCAAAGGTATCTTTGAAGGTGAGTGACATCAGCAATAGTGATAAAGGAGGGATAAGGGAAGTGTAGTACATGTGACTGGCCACAACAGCAGGTGCCAAGGAAGACACAACCACACTCTCTCAGGGAATCACACACATTATCACAGTTGACAGGGTCAGTATTAGAATTCCTACCTAACTAGTTTGCTACACTACAGTATTATGCAGTTATCACATGTGCCACAGAGCTTATCAGGCTGAGATATGGCCAATGGGTTATTTCAAGGTGTCTGACATCAGAAGGCGTGCTACAGTAGGGCAATGGGAGGTGTAATGAGTGTGAATGGCTTCAAAATAATTAATCTCCACACACACACACACACACACTCACACACACACACACACACACACACACACACACACACACACACACACGCACACATATACCAACTTGCCAGTACTGACATGCATGGGTTCATTGCTTCACAGATGTGTAGTAGTTGACTGTGCCAGAAGGCTGTACAAGGCTAGACAAAGGGAACACCTTGGCATCATGCCACATGACAATGGTCTCCATTGTGGCTCAGGGGTGTAGTCCCTGGATTGGCCCACACAGGTGGGTATTGTATTCACCATCCACTCATCTGGGTTACTATTGTGGGTGGCCAGTGCTGTGCAATGCTTGCCATGTATGTGATCTATATTCCATAACATGGACAGTGTTTGAGTTGTGCACATGTCCCACATGCATGTTCTGTGACATGTGGAAGTGTACCAGGGATCTCTGGGGCATGTTGTGTGGACAGTGGTGAGACCTGGCTATGAAACTGAGGTTGTGCCTACACCTACATTGACAGCATGATACAGGTATTCAGTGGAGTTAGTGGCATCTGTCCATACGGGGCATGTGTATAAGGCATGGTATTCCTGTTGTGGGTTACATTTGCAGACTCTACAGTTGTTGCTGGTGTCCAGTGAGGAACATAGCAAAGGACCACTGTAAGCAATTATTTGCTTAGTGTAAGGATGAAACAGGGTGCCATGTCCTTTTACTTGCTGGATAACACACACTCAGTCAGGAGATGTTACACATCACAGTACATTCTGATGTCAGTGGCAATGTTGTGGTCAACAGGCATGTAGTCCACTGCAATCACACAGTGGTTACTATCTGTGGGCAATATTCAGGGAACTACCAATATAGGGTTGTTGCCTAGCCAAGTGTGTTTGTGTATGAGACATGGACGGAGAGTGTTCTCTAAGTACTACAAGGGTTGCCTATATTGTTCAGCAATCCATAATGTCACATGTAGGGCTATGGATTTTCTACACCAGCCTCTCTGCTGTTTGACATCTGTTGTCCTTGTAAGGTGGACATTGTGACATATAGTAGGTCCACAGTATAATAATTTAGCAAAACCCACCCACAATAAATCCTGTCATTACACAATCACAGCAACCTCCACACAGGATACTGATGACAAGCACACACTTGCCAGTACTGAGAATCAAACCCCTACCTAGTGATGTATTGCAACAACAGTGTACCGCATTTATCGCATGCGCCATGGAGCTTATCGGATTGTTGCTTTCCCAAGATACTTCTAAGGTAAGGAACATCACCAACCCTTGTAAATACTGACATTGGGTAATGTAGTGGATGAGAGATCCCATAAATAACTGTATCCTATTCACACATTTACATTTGCCAGGGGTGAGGTTCAAACCTCTATCTAACAACCTTTATGGACCATTATGGTTGCACATTTACCACATGCACCACTGACCTGACATAGTATAGGCTTTGCAACAGATACTTGTAAGGTGGATGATATCTGCAGGACTGTTAAAGTCAGGCTCTGAGATGTGTACTGGCTGTAAATAGGGACAAAATATTTGGGGTACACACAGATACACTTACCACAGGTGAGATTCAAACTCATAGCTGTGTAGTTACTGCTACTACATTTTTCAGCATTTATGGAGCTTACATGGCTAGCCCTTCTCCAAAGGTATATTTCAAGGTTGATGACATCAGCAGGCTTGCTACAGTAGGGCAATGGAAAGTATAGCAACTGTGAATGGCCTCAAAAGCAATACTCTCTCTACACACAGAGTTCCACAGTTGCCATGACTGAGATTAGAACTCTTTCCTAACTAGTACATAACACTATAGCATTACACAGTTATCGTATGCTTATAGGGCTAGCCCTTATCCAAAGGTGTATTTCAAGGTGAATGACATCAGCAGCTTTGCTAAAGTAGGGCAATGGGAGATGTAGTGTCTATGAATGGCCTCAAAATCATTGATGCCTACATACACAAACACAGAGTTTCACAGCTGCCATGTCTGGACTTAGAACTTCTACCTAACTAGTATATCACACCACAGCATTACGCAGTTGTTGCACACACCACAGAGCTTACAGGGTGGAATTTTGTCCAAGGAGGTATTTCAAGGAGACTGACATCAGCAGCCTTGCTAAAGTAGGGCAATGGGAGGTTTAGTGACTGTGAATGGCCTCAAAAGTATTTATCCCTACACACACAAACAGTTTCACAGGTGCTATGTCTGGGATTAGAACTCCTACCTAACTATTACATCACACTACAGCATTACGCAGTTATTGCATGCACCACAGAGCTTACAGGGCTGAATATTGTCAAAGGAGGTATTTCAAGGTGACTGACAACAGCAGTCTTGCTAAAATATGGCAATGGAAGGTGTAGCATCTGTGAATGGCCTCAAAAGCATTGATTGATACACACACACACACACACACACACACACACACACACACACACACACACACACACACACACACACACACAGTTTCACAGCTGCCATGTCGGGGATTAAAACTCCTACCTAACTACTACATCACACTATAGCATTATGCAGTTATTCCAAATGCCACAGAGCTTAGTGGGATGATCCTCTTCCAAAGGGGTATTTCAAGGTGACTGACATCAGCAGGCTAGCTAAACTAGGGCAATGGGGAGTGCAATGTGTGTGAATGGGCCATAGACCATTCCTCTGGAAATGCACACACAACACTCAGTCACACACAACTTTACATTTGACAGGACTGTGTATACGACTGTTAGATGAATAATAACTTGTACTGTCATGTTACACAGTTATCACAAGCACGACAGACACTATAGTGCTGAGGGCTATGGGAAGCAAATGTATATAGTGATAGACATTGGCACATCGTGTGATATTGGCCAATTGGATATGTGGTGGGTGGGGCAGGTCTCATGATGGGAAGCTGTTTGTCACTGTCTGTTTCTCTCTTCCGCACATCTCTGTTTGTGTATGTTTAACCTATTATAGTGTGTTGTCCTTGGATATATGTGTGTATTCCTATCCGATGTGTCTGCAAAGCATGACTGGTGTGCAATGTGGAGTGTGTGCACAGACATCTGTTACTGACAGATATGTATAATCTACTGTTGTTGCCAGACATGGGCTTAAGTGTGGGAGCATGCCTAGTATGACCATCTGTATTGAATATGTGAATCCATTCCAGGTAGGTTGTACTCCAGTGCAGGCATTTGTGTTCTACACCTACAGATGGCAACCTTTTTCTGCAAGATATCTGTAGATAGGTTGACAATATGGAGCCACAGTGGGCAAAGGATAGTGGAATACTGTAGCTAATTGTGTCTGTGCTGCTTCTGCTACATGGTTTTGGTGTTAGCAGAGGTATTCAGACATATGTTCTGTTTTACACTGTGATGTATTATATCATCAACTACTGACAGATATATGTATTTGCTTGCAGTAATTTCCTGGGGAATACAAGATGAATGAAACTGTGTCCAGTATTGTGGTCTGCAGCCTACATATTCTTGTACAATCATGCTATTCTGAAGGGGAGCTGCAGACACTTGCTGATGGGTCTGTGTAAATGGCCCAGCACTTTGGTATTGTGGTGGCTGATGATCCCATGCTTGTACATCTATCGACGTGACAGAAATGCCATATCCTGCTGTGGCCATACCTCTCAGCTGTACAGATTCACACAGGTTACCCAGAGGCAGGGCTCATATATCTGGTCATTTGCCCTTCACATTGTGGTTTACGAGTAGGTTTGTGGCCATCCATTCCTGGGTTTGTAGGCAGGGATAGTATGGGCATACATCAGAGTTTCAGACTTCACACACTCCATGGCATCCATGCTTCTACCCCCACCCTGTTATTCCATCCTCTTCCTAACATTATGCAAGTGATATCTGATAAGTTTCCCTATAGTTATCACTTCATCCCAGCAGTATTTAGGGGTTGGTCCACAGTTCATGCAGTAGGACATGGTGGACATGCTACTGGCATCTGTCGACATGACCTTACATTTGTGCTCTGTGGACTGTGTTATGTCATTATTTGGGACTCCATGAGATAACATACATTGGCAGTATAGGTGAGACACTGGCCTTTGACAGGGGACTGTAGGGCATTTGATAGTCATGCAGCAGGTCAGTGCATTCTGTCACTCCTACAGTCCCAGGCTGCAAGCCACTGTATTCCCCTGGGGTGATAGGGTAGGGGTTCAAGGTGTTAATGGCAATAGTTTCTGTCCTTATTAATCCATTGGTGTGGATGCTGGCAGGGTGCTGCTTACAGCTAGGGACACACCTGCATGGGACACCACTTCAGCATGCTGCATTCTGTGGGTATTCCCATACAGAAGTGGAGGTCATATTGTACTCATTCCCAATAACAGGGATATGACCTGTGATGAACCTGGGGCTGATGGTGGGCTGAACTGAGTCCATGTATGCTATGGAAGCTACTTGCCGCTGATTCACAAATATACGTGGGGCATTCCCCTTATGTTGGCTTGTACGTGGACCTCATCAGTTTCTCTGTACTTCATAACTGTGCCTTTTGTGGTCTGCCAGTGTTTGGCCAGACTACATCAGTATTCCATACTTCACAGACAACTAATGTGCTGCTAACCTGTATGTACAATTCCAAAGGTGTGTCCATTTGACAGTAACATTTTATGCACACTCTGTCTAGGGTACTTCCACCTGTGTACTGTATGTATGTCTGGGCTCACACTCATGCCATGTCCATCTTTCAGATGGTGACAGATATTACATCTGAACAATTAGTATGGATTACTGCTGGCTTGGGTCTTGCTGGGATGCATTGTGTTCGGCACTGCAGTTGTTAGAACTTGGCTCTGTCATCAACAGTACTGGCCATAGGCCACTGGGACACAACCCTCCATGCCTACATGCTGACCACTTTCACACAATATACAACACACAACAACCTAACTCACAGAGCCCTGCATATTGTATACATGCAACAATATATCCTGCTAATTTGGCCAGCTCAGGTAATCTGTGCTCCACTGTTATTATACCCACATGTACATGTTACCACATTTCTATATAAGATTGAGGGGGGCACACCTGACAACTATAAACATTTGCTATGACTGTACTGGTATTTCAGGTACTCTGTTGGCTTCCATTTCATTCTGTATTCTGACCTATCATGCAAACTAGAGGCATATCAGTGTAGTACAGATCTTAGGTTTTATTGACCTACATTTCAGCTTCAGACTTCTTACCCTTCAGAACTATCATCCAATTGCCTAACCTGCTGTAGTCTGTCTGTGTAGGTCTGGAGGGGGCTGTTCTCCATTGCCATCAATCAGAGTCCTTAGCACAGCCTTTCTTTGTGGTCATCTACACCTGTCCTGCTGGCTGAGACTATTGTTGGGTATGTGAGCCTCACTGACATGCATATGTGTGTCCTATGGACACACATTTGGCTCACCACATGTCCTGCAGTGGGATTTGTCACCTTGTCTAGTATTGCCTACCAGTATTTGTTATGGATTTCATGCTGCCCATATAGGTGTCTACTATCTGCTGCCATCCCATTCAGCCACCAGATTCCCTTGCATGCTCACATCCATACCATGGATACAAGTAGCAGAACATCCTACTCTATTCAGCAATTGATAGTGAGAGTGACTTACCTTGTGGCTGTAAAAGTACTGAGGATGGTGCTGGAGGGCTGACTATGTCAGATGTACACAGTACACTCCCTATACATGGTTAAGCACAGGTAGTGTCATGTTTGGCATCCCTTTTACTGTCTGTGCAAGTCAGAGAGAGGTGTCAATCCCTGGGTTCCTACCGTGTCAGTGTATGTGCTTTGTGTTGCCTCTTTGCCAAAGCCTGGGCATACTGGGCATGCCTCCTTCTGCCTACAGGGGCAGGCTCAGGTTGTTCCTCCTCCGAATTAGTCTGTGCCTGTGCTGGCCTTGGCAATGGTGGGGGGGCTGTGTGGCCCTGCCCCATGCTGTTCTTGCTGCAGCTGTTTCCATAGGCTCATATTGTGTAGCATAGCACATACAATGACAATTTGTGTACATGTCACTGGAGAGTATTGCAAGGCTCCACCAGATATGTATAGGCACCAGAACTGTGACTTGAGCATCCCAAACACATGCTCTATTATTATTCTGGTTTGTGCGTGTGGCTCATTATGGATTTCTTTTTCAGGTGTGTGTGCATTTCTGATGGGTGTCATCAGCCATGGCTCCAGTGTGTAACCATCATCCCCCACTAGGTGGCCATATGGGATGTTCCCATTTGCAAATCTCTGGTAGAGCTGTGTGATATGCCAGATGTAGGAGCCTTGATAGCTTCCAGGGCTGCCAGCACACACATTCATTATAATGCCCTGGGCATCACACATGACCTGGCAGTTGATGGAGGGGAAGCCCTTGCAGTTTATGTAGACACTCGCTGGGTGGTGCTTTGATGTGTATGTGCATACAGTCTATAGCACTAACTACCTCAGGGTATTCTGCTATTTGGTGGAAGAGATGCATATTGATGGTCAACGCCTCACGGGTGTTGTGAAAAATATATGTGCTCACCGGCATGTGCTGACATGGCATCCAGGAATTAGTGGAGTACCCTGAATGCTGATGCCTGTGAGATCCCTACGATATCCCCAGTTGGCCTTTGGAAGATACCTGTGGCTAGTATTCTTAAGCCTACACATACCTTGGTATCCACGGGGATGGGTTCTCCTCTGTTGGTTCTATGAGTGAGGCGTGGCCGGCACAGCTCAACCATTTGCTGTAGGAGGTCCCTGTCCACTCTATAGTGCTCCACTATCTCCAGCTCATGTAGCCCCTGGTAGGTTACCCTGGGTCTGTACACTCTTCTCTTTCTCCTCACTGTGGGTTGGTCATTAGCATTCTCATCCTCACCACCCTCAGCCTCTTCCGCATATTGATTTATGAGAGCAAAAGCAACCCCTATCATTTTGTTGCTTTTGTTAGGTTCATAGGTTCATAGATTAGTACTAGGCTGACTGCTCTTGCAAGCCATTTTAAGCCCAGCCAATTACCCCTTGTGAGACTCAAACCCTGTACCTCGTGTTTGTAAGGCAAACACCTTAACCATTAGGCCACCCTCCCAACCTTCATGGTAAAATTGTTAGGTAAAATTTTTCCATTTGTGCACACCGGTGGTGTAGAGTTTGTAGGGAAAAACCAGAGGGAAAGGTGTTTGTATAGTTTATAGTAGTGTGCTGGGCTGGGCTGCTGCCTGTGTAATTGGCTGGTTCTGATACATTTTACCTGCCAGCTATGCTAGTTCTCCTTGATTGCCTTCCTACTGCTGTTTTCCCTTCCCATTGCCTTCCTGTTTAAGCTCCGAGGTGTGCCATGCAAACCCAGTGCTCAGATATGAACGGAGCTGCAATTTCCTGTTTTTTTTTTCAGTTTCAAACCTGGTGTGCAGTGCAAACAACCTGTTTAGGCAATGTAAATACTGCTAGGCAGCTTCAGACACACACTCTTCCTTAGCTGTGCTTAGCTAAGTGCAAACACGGGCCACAGAGCTCCAATAAGCTTACAGCATGCATGACACACCCCCTTATGAAGTCATCTAGCTCTTAGGCTTACACCATGGTATTACTGCACCTACACAGTTGGGTGGGGTCTGCTTTATAACATCAAATGATCAGAAGATTGAACGCTGTTATATCGACTCCTTAAAGTAAAAAATTAAAAAGAGTGAACAACCAAAACAGCGATTTCTTTCCCAGGGAAAGAAATCACTGGGCCTGCTGTCCGGGTTGTGCCGTTTCCCCCACTGTAGTGCGATCTCGGAGTTGGTATATTTAAGTAGGAGGGGTGGGGGCACAGCCCCCACTTAAAATAGTGTTTAGTGTGCTTTATTATTATTTATTTATTTTTTGGGGGGAACAGCAATTTCTTTCCTTGGGAAAGAAATTTCTGTTCTGGTTTTTCGCTCATTTTAGTTTTCAACTTTAAGGGGTCGATATAATAGCGTTCAATCTTTTGATCATTCACTGCTATAATATAGACCCATTGGGTGCAAGGTAACACTGAGGGGAAATCTGTGATTCAGTATCATTGCCCTCATTTGCATAGGATTGACTGCTAATGCATGGTTACAAAACCGACACTCAGCCTTCCCACTTACCAACCACTATTCCATGGTCTTGTTGTGTTATGCATGCCATTGAGTATTATGGCAAAATTATGATTTTGGTTTAAAAGCTTATTTCCAGATTTTTTTATTATTTTTGGGCAGATCCTGTTTTGCCACTGCTGCCCTGGGCTTAAATGGCTGAAATCGGCCCACCAAAAAAAGTTAATTTTTATCATTTTTAAAATTAATTTTCATGCCTATGGCCATATATTTGGCCTTTGGCATGCCTAACCCTTCTAATACATGTGTTTGTACGAGCTGTCATGCCTCCGTTTTGTAGTTTGCAGAAATGTATTCAGCCAGTAGCTAAATACATTTCTGTAGTCTACACTCTTCCTGCACGGATGCCTGCCTGCTTCCTGGATCGCAAATTCACCTCATTTGCATGACTTTTTTTACCAGCAAATGAGGTAATTCACATACAGGGGCTATGTCCATGCAGGAATAGTGCAGGAGTGCTCGTGCACATCCTGGGAACTTATTCCTGGATCGCACATCAGCCATATTGCCTGCAGCAGCTCTTGCACTATTCCTGCATGCCGTGCAGAGCTTACTGAATCCTGGGGATAAAGTAATGAAAAAAGTTAGTTATTTAATTCATACCATAAAATTACCCCCTGTGGAAAAAATCATTTTGTGCCTATTATTTTGAGCACTTAAGAACCCACAACTTATTTAATAAGGCTATACTTGGAACTAATTTATAGTACATAATTATGTTCCAGTATTGGGAAAAAGATAACCTTGTTAAGTGCTTCTCTAGCACAAAACCCAATTATAACAGTTCTGGAGACGAACAATGGACAGTGCTGGCCAGGAAAGAATGGTGGCAGAAAATAAATCTGTTTTGTTTCTGTCTGGTGTCCATGTATCACAACTGTCCCTAAGCTTGTCTCATATTTTTGCACTGTCTCTTGTAATTTTTTTTTCCTTCAGGTAAATCACTGATGTTACAGACAATCAGAACTGCCACAGTTAGAGTTTAATACAACCTATTGTTAAGAAAAATGCATATTCATGCAAAACCTATTGATCTATTAACTTAAGTGAGTTAGAGGAATATTTAAAAACTGTCCCTAATTTTCATCCTCTGTCACCCTCTCCCCTAAATTCTTAAGCAAATAAGGTGAGAGGTATGCTATGTGTATTTGACAGCACTTGCTGACTGCATTACTGGCTTTCAAAGCTATTAAAATTCTTTGTGCTTCCTTTTTTCTGTAATTAATAGCACATGGAACAGATAAAGCTCCATGCACTACCAAGAATGATGTGTCCAAATGTAACCCTTTATTAAATGCTCTTGACATGGATGCCAAGATTGACCTCTCAAGCTTTGTTCTCCAGGTGAATTTCTTGGCATTCATGTCTCAAAAACATAATAATCTGGTTATGATCAGAGACCCAGTCATAATCCTTTACATCCTACAACAGTTAGAGAAACAAATAACCCTGAATGGAGAACAGATCAAAGGCAAAGGAACCCCAAAACATTAAGGCTGAATTAAAATAGATAGCTAAGTAAAATTAAATGAAAATGTTCAATTAGGGGCTAGGGGATAGAATGATGAAAACTAGTCTGGTGATGCAGAAGTGATGTTTTTAATAATAAAAAAGGGCAGCCTAGTATTTTTGGGTAAGCCAGGATCAGTAATAGAATGCTATATCTCCCATTTATTTAACACAGCCTTAAAAAGGCTTAGATGCAATAAGTCAGGCATAAGAAAAACAAAGTGGTTAGGACTTGTAAAGCTGTCAATCACATATGGCGCATAATGAGCTCGTATGTAGTGGGAAATGTCCATACGAGTGTGGCTAGTCATATTTGACTGAAAATTATACTTTTCTTTTGAGGATTGCTAAACTATAATTACACATATTTTAAACTGTCTCAAAGAGCATGGACTCCAGCACATCTAAATTATTGTTTTACATTCTTATCCATTATAGGTCATATCACTAAAAGGTATACTTTACTAGTGGGCTATCCTAGGAACTTTGTAACTGCTGTACTATTTCTGCTTCCTAATGGCAATTCATTGCATTTGTTTGTTAGTGTTTCTGAATTGTGCAGACGGTTATCTTACTCAAGAAGTCAAAATACCATGAGTTTGTTACCTTGGATAGCAATAAGAAAACCACCAAAGGACCTGAAATATAATCAAATCTCTGTTCTCATTCCAAAACCACAGTTGTACATACGATGCCTGCTCTATCCATTACATCTCCAGTAGACTTTTTGACTCCACTTGACTTCTTTTAAGTATAGTTTCTTTTATATCCACTGTTGCTCGGCGGTTGTTGGCCAAAAATTTCCATAATTTATAATTTGAAGTGTTATGTGAATTTTGTAATTGCTTAGGAAACAAATATTCAGATTACATCCAAAGTCTGAGTTGTCTGATGATCTGATAAGGAATGTTATAATATAAAGATTTCTGCCATTATTTTTTGTAAAGGATTGCTAAGTGCGATTTCATGATGGTAGAAGTACACAGTTAATCATCTGTTCATGTAGGATGGTTTGGGAGGATTTTCCAGAACACCAGGTTAAAAAAGCAAAGACAACATTAGCTGATGCAATATTTTCATTGCTTAAATACTTGTGGGAAAGTGACATTTCTAGCTGTTTTTAGGTTATTTGTTTGAATATGATACAGATTATAGTTCTTCAAATATTTTAAAATACTTTTCAGAGGATCCTCACACTCTTTGTTGTTGTTTATGCGCAATCTAGGTGAAAGTGTGACATGCTAACCTGTTTTGCTAGGCAGATGCCTAGGATGTATGGCTATGAAATACATTGTAAGCGACTAAACAATAGTCGGTCTGTACTTTGACACATTGCATGTAATGTCATTCTTTTTTAAATGAACATGAAAAGTACTCTAAATCAGACTGTGTGTGTGTGTGTGTGTGTGTGTGTGTGTGTGTGTGTGTGTGTGTGTGTGTGTGTGTGTGTGCTTGTGTGTGTGTGTGTACTGGGAGAATTGGAAGATGCTACATGTCAGATAAAATTTAGGCAGTCACTGTTTGGAGCAAGTTGAATAGCTGAAGCCAATGGTACTTATAGGTTTATAGGTTCATAGGTTGATACTAGGCTATCTGCCCTAGGGCATTTATAAGCCTAGCCAGAGTGTGTTTGGCTTTTGCCACCCTTTTAGATTAGTTGACTGTGCCTTTGTATAGTAGGTCACAGAAGGTAGCCCTTTTAAGGTTAGTTTACTGTACCTCTGTCAAGCAGGGACACAGACGAGATCCCAGGGGTAAACTTATGATCTCCCATCCACTCATCAAGGTTTATCTTGAAGAGGGTCAGTGAGGGGCTCTGCCTAACATGGATTGGGATTTTGTTCCAGACTGAGGGGAGCCTCTGGGATATGAATCTGTCCCTCCAGCATGTCCTATTTATTTCTGTGCTGAGGTTCAAGTCCCTGGAGCGTGTAGCTCTAAGGGATTTGGATTTTCTGAGGTGAAGCATGTCCATTAATTCTGGGTTGGACATGGCTTTATACATCAGACACAGATCACCTCTGAGTAGGCGGTACGCAACTGAGTAGAGCTGGAGTTTCTTTAGCCAAACTGCATTGAGCATCTGTTTGAGCCCCTTGATCCTCTTGGTGAGATATTTTTGGGGTCTTTCCAGCTGCTGAAGGTGTCGGGTAAGGTACATCCCAAATGGGGCATTGTACTCAATTATGGGCCTGATAAGTGACGAGTAGAGGGGCACAATGACCTCTCTTGATCTAGATGTGAACCCTTTCATGATAAGGTGGGCTATATAGAAGTTCTTTCTAACCGCTTTGGCAACGTGATTGTCAAAGGAGAGACTGCTATCTACTTGGGTCCCCAAGTCCCTAATTACTTCTTCCGTACTTAATGATTACCACCTATGTGGTGATTTGTGGGCACTTTGTTTTTCCCAAAGGGGATGACTATGCACTTTTTGGCATTTAGCTTTAGGCCATGGCTCTGGCACCAGTTATCTGTCTCTGTAAGACCCTTTTGGAGGATGCTTGTGTTAGCCAGAGAGTTGATTACAGCACCCAGTTTGCAGTCATCTGCGAACTTGGTCAGCCATAGTCCACCCATGTTAGCCTGTACCTCGGAGAAATATATACCGAACAAGAGAGGTCCCAGGACTGAGCCTTGTGGGACACCACTTGTAATTGGTTTAGAGTCTGACATGGCACCTGCTATTCTGACCATGTGGGTTCCATCCCTGAGCCAGTTTGCAACCCATCTTGTGACAGGGGTTGATATTTAAGCTGGTGAGCTTATTTATGATGCCCAAGTGGAGTATTGTGTCGAAGGCTTTTGCGAGGTCCAGGTAGGCTGTGTGGACTATGTTCCCTTCATCTATGGCTTTGGTAACTGTTTCAAAGAAGTTGACCAGGTTCAAGAGGCAAGATCTGCTCTTAACAAAGCCAAATTGGGTAGGATCCAGTGTCTGGAGGTTCCCAATACCTTTCTTTATGATTTCCGTGATGATACGCTCCATAGCTTTGCAGACCAGGCTAGTCAGGATTATAGTGCAATAGTTTCTGGGGTCTGTTGTGGTGCCACCTTTGTGGTGTGGGACCACTGTTGCTGTACACCATTCCTTGGGTACATATCCTGTAGTACGGCTGAGATTGAACAGTGACTTTATATGAGGGTTTAGTTCTTCTTGGAGCTCATGTAAGACGCAGCCCGGGCCACCGTCTGGTCCCATTGATGCTGTTTTTTTGCTTTGGAGAGGCAGCTCTCACCTGTGCATCTGTGATCTCAGGAAGGCTACACTCTGTTGGGATAGTCATTTGCTCTTTTGGGGGGGGGAGGGGGGGAGAAGTTTGCACTGAACCTTTCTGCCAGGCTGTTGGCAATGTCTGTGGGTTCAGTGTATTTTTTGTCATTTTGCACTAACTCAGAGCATATCTGGGAGTTGCCTCCCAGGTTTCTGACATAACTAAAGAATGCCCTTGTGATTATCTTTAGTGTCTTGTGCAATTTTTGTTTCAAAGCTGGCCTTAGATGATTTTATGAGGGATTGTAGTTTCTTGCTAGTACTGATCAGTGACGCCTTCCCTTTTTGGGATTTTGCTCTGTCATGTAGTAGCTTTCTCCTTCTGTTGTATAGCTTATTTATGGCCGGGGTCCACCAGACAGGTCTCCTGCTTTTGGAGGAGTGAGTCTTGGTGTTATTTGGGAGAGCATGCTCCATGCATTCCTGTAGGTGTCCATAGAATGCTTTTGTAAAGGATTCTGCATTTTGGGCCATATTTTCTACTGGCCCGGGGGCTTTGAAGGATTCCAGTTTGCTTTTGAGAAGTTCTTCACCGTGGTTTCCTTGGCTAGGGGTGGGGACGGAATATGGATGTCCAGTGAGATTTGTTTATGATCTGATCTTACCAATGAGGGGTATACCTCTGGTGTGGAACATAGAGACCCCATGTTGGTGATGACCAGATCCAATATGTTTTCCCCTCTTGTGGGAGTGGTGACCAGTTGTTCCATAGCATTTGAGTTTATAAATTCTAGGAACCATTGGGCAAGGGTGTTTGGGCTTGAGTAGTTTTCCCAATCGGTGTTTAGGTAGTTGAAGGCACCCAATATAATAGTGTTTGGAGAGACCTTCATATTCTCCAGTGTTTTCAGGAAATCCGAATGAGGTTCCTGTGTTTGGGAGGGTGGTTTGTAGCAGGCTACAAACTGAAAGGCAGTTTTGCCCACTGTTAGTTGCACATGGATGGTCTCCGATGCTTCATGCAGTACCACTAATCTGGAGGTGTGGGTATCTTTGATAAATATGGATACTCCCCCTCCTTTTGGGGTTCAGTCCGAGTTTTGGGGCCGGAAAACATGGTATGAAGTATAACCTGTTAGTGCTGGGGTGCTCTCAGGAGCCTTGAACCAGGTTTCTGTTACTGCACAGATATCGATATTCTCCATACTGAGGAGAGTCTCAAGTGCATGCATCTTGAGGTTTAGACTTCTGGCGTTGAGCAGAATTATCCTTAGTTTTTTTTTCCTTTGTGCTGTCTATGGGGATGGGTTTGTTTTTTGAGCCTTGCCTAAAAAAGGCACTATGGGGGAGGCAAGAGCATTTGCCAGTATTCGAAAACCCAGGGGTGACAGATGCAAGCCACCCCTAGCGAAGCAATGTGGCTTGTCAAGCATGTCATCCCAGGCTGACAGACGTTGGATCCCCTTTGAATGACACCAATACTTTAGCCAATTGTTAAAATAGATCATTTTGTCTTTATACTGTGGCATCATTCTTGGTGAGGGTAAGATGCTACTCAAGGTCAGGGTCATACCGGCCTGGGCTACATGATCAAAGAGCTCCAGTACGTCTTTTTTCATGTTGTCCAGGGAGGTACGTCTCAGGTCATTCACACCAGCATGGACAATGACGGAGTCATATTTGTACTTGCTTTGGAGTGACCTAAGTGTTTGTGCTATGTGGCGGATCCTGGCACCCGACAGGCAGCTTACAGTGACCTTCTCCTTGTTCAGCCTGGTGAGTGGGACGTCAGTGTGTCTGACAATAGAGTCACCTATTACAAGTGTATTAGGTGTGTTGTTTAGCCTTAAGGGCTGTGACTGTGTGGCACACTGACTTTGTGAACTATGTGCTACGTGGATATTGTTGCGTGGTAGGTGTTGCTTGGATGTCTGCTTTGCAGGTCTCTGCTGCTTAGGTAGATTTTTATTTAGAGCCTCCGAGTATGTTTTTGTGTGTTTATGTGTTTGGTTTGCTGATGCAATAGGTCTATGTGAGACTAGATTTGTGGTGTGTGTGGTTACCTTCTCCTCCTGGAAGGCTGTGCCAGTACTGGGTTGAGGGAGCTTAGCCTCCAGTTTGGCTATATAGTTGCATCTCTCACATATATTTGAGCTTGTTGGGAGGAGGAGAGGGTGGTCTGTATACATAAGGCAGTTGTAACATTGCCTCAAGATTCCCAGATTCACCAGCTGGACTGGAGAGTAAACTTGAAACTGACCTTTGGACATGCCTGAATAATATAGGGAACTACTTATTGACTGATCAAAAAGAACCAATAGGGAGCAAGTGCTTAAAATGAGTACAAGAGGATGTAGTGCTTTAGTTTGTGTTTACCTATGAGATTAATTATACGAGCAAGTGTAGTGCTTTAGAATGAGAACAGAGTGCTTAATTAGAGATTTAAAGCAGTTCTAAGGGAACAAGTGAAGAGCAGACTTTGTGGAGCTGGGAATAGTTTAAACCTGTTTAAGCGAAGTTGGCCGACGCTGCTCTGTGCGCAAGACCGCGCAAAAAGAGAGTTGCAGGGTTTTAAGAGAGAGAGATCAAGGAGTTTAAAATTGACCCAAAATGGCCAATAAAACTACAGCTTCTAGGCAGTAACCACTCCTACAGGGACAAGCAGGCTGCTGAGTGTTAACCACTACCACTGGTGAGCACAGAGACTTCCCTTTAGCCCAAGCAAGCACTGGCCTCCAAGAAACTTACAAACAGTTCAGAACAGCAAATCTGTAACTGAACTTTCTTAAATTTCAGAAAGTGGGAAAAAAGCAAGATTTTTTGTTTTTTTCTTTTCTTGTTTTAGTTTAAAGGTAGCAGAGATACACAAGTAGCAAAATATTCACAACAGTGCAATAATTGACCCTACACTTGAGTGCTAGGCCATAGTCAGGTAAAATTAAATTTTAAGAGAAAAAAACTATTTTAAATTAAGTGCAACACAGGAAATGCAGTAAACAGGCTCTAGATGTGTTCTAAATACTGTTTCTAATACAGATATAAACTTTAGCAAGCAGGAAAATGCCAAAAAGTAGACGACAAAGCAGTAATTCTAAACAAAAAAAATCAGAAGAAAATACTTAAAATCTCAAAAGTGGCCCCTTTCTTCTCTCAGCGTTTTCTCCCCTTGGTAGGTGCTTCAGCAACAACTAACAAGCCTGGAAAGTCCCCAAAACCATGAGACAGCAGGGTATTAAGAGAGAGAGATCAAGGAGTTTAGAATTTACCCAAAATGGCCAATAAAACTACAGCTTCTAGGCAGTAACCACTCCTACAGGGACAGGCAGGCTGCTCAGTGTTAACCACTGCCACTGGTGAACACAGAGACTTCCCTTTAGCCCAAGCAAGCACTGGCCTCCAAGAAACTTACAAACAGTTCAGAACAGAAAACCTGTAACTGAACTTTCTTAAATTTCAGAAAGTGGGACAAAAGCAAGATTTTTTTTTCTTTTTTTGTTTTAGTTTAAAGGTAGCAGAGATACACAAGTAGCAAAATATTCACAACAGTGCAATAAATGACCCCAATCTTGAGTGCTAGGCCAAAGTCAGGTAAAATGCAATTTTAAGAGAAAAAAATGATTTTAAATTAAGTGCAACACAGGAAATGCAGTAAACAGGCTCTTGATGTGTTCTAAATACTGTTTCTAATACAGATATAAACTTTAGCAAGTGGGAAAATGCCGAAAAGTAGGCAGCAAAGCAGTAATTCTAAACAAAAAAATCAGAAGAAAATACTTAAAATCTCAAAAGTGGCTTCTTTCTTCTCTCAGCTTTTTCTCCCCTTGGTAGGTGCTTCAGCAACAACCAACAAGCTTGGAAAGATGCCAAAACCATGAGGCAGCAGGGTTTTAAGAAAAAGAGATCAAGGAGTGTAGAACTTACCAAAAATGGTCAATAAAACTACAGTTTCTAGGCAGTAAACACTCTTACAGGGACAGGCAGGCTGCGCAGTGTTAACCACTGCCACTGGTAAACACAGATACATCCCTTTAGCCCAAGCAAGTACTGGCCTCGAAGAAACTTACAAAAAGTTCAGAACAGCAAATCTGTAACTGAACTTTCTTAAATTTCAGAAAGTGGGAAAAAAGCAAGATTTTTTTTGTTTGTTTTAGTTTAAAGGTAGCAGAGATACACAAGTAGCAAAATATTCACATCAGTGCAATCAATGACCCCACACTTGAGTGCTAAGCCAAAGTCAGGTAAAATGCAATTTTAAGAGAAAAAACAATTTTAAGTTAAGTGCAACACAGTAAATGTAGTAAACAGGTGCTAGATGTGTTCTAAATACTGTTTCTAATACAGATATAAACTTTACCAAGCCGGAAAATGCCGAAAAGTAGGCGGCAAAGCAGTAATTCTAAACAAAAAATCAGAAGAAAATACTTAAAATCTCAAAAGTGGCACCTTTCTTCTTTCAGCGTTTTCCCCCCTTGGTAGGTGCTTCAGCAACAACTAACCAGCCAGGAAAGATGCCAAAACCACAAGGTAGTAGGGTTTTAAGAGAGAGAGAGAGATCAAGAAGTTTAGAATTGACCCAAAATGGCCAATAAAACTGCAGCTTCTAGGCAGTAACAACTCCTACAGGGACAGGCAGGCTGCTCAGTGTTAACCACTGCCACTGGTGAACACAAAGACTTCCCTTTAGCCCAAGCAAGCACTGGCCTCAAAGAAACTTACAAACAGCTCAGAACAGCAAATCTGTAACTGAACTTTCATAAATTTCAGAAAGTGGGAAAAAAGCAAGATTTTTTTGTTTTTTTTTTTTGATTTAGTTGAAAGGTAGCAGAGATACACAAGTAGCAAAATATTCACAACAGTGCAATAAATGACCCCACACTTGAGTGCTAGGCCAAAGTCAGGGAAAATGCTATTTTAAGAGAAAAAAAAACAATTTTAAATTAAGTGCAACACAGGAAATGCAGTAAACAGGCTCCAGATGTGTTCTAAATACTGTTTCTACTGCAGATATCAAATTTAGCAAGCCAGAAAATGCCGAAAAGTAGGCAGAAAAGCAGTAATTCTAAACAAACAAATGAGAAGAAAATACTTAAAATCCCAAAAGTGGCTCCTTTCTTCTCTTACCATTTTCTCCCCGTGATAGGTGCTTCAGCAACAACTAACAAGCCTGGAAAGATGCCAAAACTACGAGGCAGCAGGGTTTTAAGAGAGAGATCAAGAAGTTTAGAATTGACCCAAAATGGCCAATAAAATTACAGCTTCTAGGCAGTAATCACTCCTACAGGGACAGGCAGGCTGCTCAATGTTAACCACTGCCACTGGTGAACACAGATAATTCCTTTGAGCCCAAGCAAGCACTGGCTTCCAAGAAACTTACAAACAGTTCAGAATCTGTAAGTGAACTTTCTTAAATTTCAGAAAGTAGGAAAAAAGCAGGATCTTTTTTTTTTTTTCTCTTTTTTTGTTTTAGTTTAAAGGTAGCAGAGATGCACAAGTAGCAAAATATTCAAACCAGTGCAATAAATGACCCGACACTTGAGTGCTTGGCCAAAGTCAGGTAAAATGCAATTTTAAGAGATAAAACAATTTTAGATTAAGTTCAACACAGGAAATGCAGTAAACAGGCTCTAGATGTGTTCTAAATACTGTTTCTAATACAGATATAAACTTTAGCAAGCCAGAAAATGACAAAAAGTAGGAGGCAAAGCAATAATTCTAAACAAAAAATCAGAAGAAAATACTTAAAATCTCAAAAGTGGCTCCTTTCTTCTCTCAGCATTTTCTCCCCTTGGTAGCTGCTTCAGCAACAACTAACAAGCCTGGAAAGATGCCAAAACCACAAGGCAGCAGGGTTTTAAGAGAGAGAGATCAAGGAGTTTAGAATTGACCCAAAACAGCCAATAAATCTACAACTTCTAGGCAGTAATCACTCCTACAGGGACAGGCAGGCTGCTCAGTGTTAACCACTGCCACTGGTGAACACAGAGACTTCCCTTTACCCAAGCAAGCACTGGTCTCCAAGAAACTTACAAACAGGTAAGATCAGGAAATCTGTAACTGAACTTTCTTAAATTTCAGAAAGTGGGAAAAAGCAATTTTTTTTTGTTTTGTTTCTTTTTTTGTTTTAGTTTAAAGGTAGCAGAGATACACAAGTAGCAAAATATTCACAACAGTGCACTAAATGACCCCACACTTGAGCGCTAGGACAAAGTAAGGTAAAATGCAATTTTAAGAGAAAAAAACTATTTTAAATTAAGTGCAACACAGGAAATGCAGTAAACAGGATCTAGATGTGTTCTAAATACTAATTCTAATACAGATATAAACTTTAGCAAGGCAGAAAATGCCAAAAAGTAGGCGGCAAAGCAGTAATTCTAAACAAAAAATCAGAAAAAAATACTTAAAATCTCAAAAGTGGCTCCTTTCTTCTTTCAGTGTTTTCTCCCCTTGGTATGTGCTTCAGCAACATCTAACAAGCCTGGAAAGATGCCAAAACCATGAGGCAGCAGGGTTTTAAGAGAGAGATCAAGGAGTTTAGTATTGACCCAAAATGGCCAATAAAACTACAGCTTCTAGGCAGTAACCACTCTTACAGGGACACTCACGCTGCTCAGTGTTAACCCCTACCACTGGTGAACACAAAAACTTCCCTTTAGCCCAAGCAAGCACTGGCCTCCAAGAAACTTACAAACAGTTCAGAACAGCAAATCTGTAACTGAACTTTCTTAAATTTCAGAAAATGGGAAAAAAGCAAGATTTTGTTGTTTTTTTTTTCTTTTTTTTTGTTTTAGTTGAAAGGTAGCAGAGATACACAAGTAGCAAAATATTCACAACAGTGCAATAAATTACCCCACACTTGTGTGCTAGGCCAACGTCAGGTAAAATGCAATTTTAAGTGAAAAAACAATTTTAAATTAAGTGCAACACAGGAAATGCAGTAAACAGGCTCTAGATGTGTTCTAAATACTGTTTCTAATACAGATATAAACTTTAGCAAGCTGGAAAATGCTGAAAAGTAGGCAGCAAAGCAGTAATTCTAAACAAAAAAATCAGAAGAAAATACTTAAAATCTCAAAAGTGGCTCCTTTCTTCTCAGCGTTTTTCTCCCCTTGGTAGGTGCTTCAGCAAAAACTATCTAGCCTGGAAAGATACCAAAACCATGGGGCAGCAGGGTTTTAAGAGAGAGAGAGATCAAGGAGTTTAAAATTGACCCAAAATGGCAATAAATCTACAGCTTCTAGACAGTAACCACTCCTACAGGGACAGGCAGGCTGCTAAGTGTTAACCACTGCCACTGGTGAACACAGAGACTTCCCTTTACCCCAAGCAAGCACTTGCCTCCAAGAAACTTACAAACAGTTCAGAACAGCAAATCTGTAAATGAACTTTCTTAAATTTCAGAAAGTGGGAAAAAAGCAAGATTTTTTTGTTTTTTTCTTTTCTTGTTTTAGTTTAAAGGTAGCAGAGATACACAAATAGCAAAATATTCAAAACAGTGCAGTAAATGACCCCACACTTGATTGCTAGGCCAAAGTCAGGTAAAATGCAATTTTAAGAGATGAGAAACAATTTTAAATTAAGTGCTACAGAGGAAATGCAGTAAACAGGCTCTAGATGTGTTCTAAATACTGTTTCTACTGCAGATATAAACTTTAGCAAGCCAGAAAATGCCAAAAGTAGGTGGCAAAGCAGTAATTCTAAAGAAACAAATGAGAAGAAAATACTTAAAATCTCAAAAGTGGCTCCTTTCTTCTCTCAGCGTTTTCTCCACTTGGTAGGTGCTTCAGCAAAAATTAACAAACCTGGAAAGATGCCAAAACCACGAGGTGGCAGGGTTTTAAGAGAGAGAGATCAAGGAGTTTAGAATTTACCCAAAATGGCCAATAAAACTACAGCTTCTAGGCAATAACCACTCCTACAGGGACAGGCAGGCTGCTCAGTGTTAACCATTGCCACTGGTGAACACAGAGACTTCCCTTTAGCCCAAGCAACCACTGGCCTCCAAGAAACTTACAAACAGTTCAGATCAGCAAATCTGTAGCAGAACTTTCTTAAATTTCAGAAAGTGCGAAAAAAGCAAGATTTTTTTTGTTTTTTTTTTGTTTTAGTTTAAAGGTAGCAGAAATACACAAATAGCAAAATATTCACAACAGTGGAATAAATGACCCCACATTTCAGTGCTAGGCCAAAGTCAGGTAAAATGCAATTTTAAGAGAAAAAAAAAATTAAATTAAGAGCAACACAGGAAATGCAGTGAACAAGCTCTAGATGTGTTCTAAATATGGTTTCTAATATAGATATAAACTTTAGCAAGCCGGAAAATGCTGAAAAGTAGGTGGCAAAGCAGTAATTCTAAATAAAAAATCAGAAGAAAATACTTAAAATCTCAAAAGTGGCTCCTTTCTTCAATCAGCATTTTCTCCTCTTGGTAGGTGCTTCAACAACAACTAACAAGCCTGGAAAGATTCCAAAACCACAAGGCAGCAAGATTATAAGAGAGAGAGAGATATCAAGCAGTTTAGAATTGACCCAAAATGGCCAATAAAACTACAGCTTCAAGGCAGTAACCACTCCTACAGGTACAGGTAGGCTGCTCAGTGTTAATGACTGCCACTGGTGAACACAGAGACTTCCCTTTACCCAAGCAAGCACTGGCCTCCAAGAAACTTACAAACAGTTCAGAACAGCAAATCTGTAACTGAACTTTCTTAAATTTCAGAAAGTGGGAAAAAAAACAAGATTTTTATGTTTTTTTTTCTTTTTTTGCTTTAGTTTAAAGGTAGCAGAGATACACAAGTAGCAAAATATTCACAACAGTGCAATAAATGACCCCACACTTGAGTGCTAAGCCAAAGTAAGGTGAAATGCAATTTTAAGAGAAAAAAGATTTTAAATTAAGTGCAACACAGGAAATGCAGTAAACAGGCTCTAGATGTGTTCTAAATACTGTTTCTAATACAGATATAAACTTTAGCAAGCTGGAAAACACTGAAAAGTAGGCGGCAAAGCAGTAATTCTAAACAAAAAATCAGAAGAAAATACTTAAAATCTCAAAAGTGGCTCCATTCTTCTCTCAGCATTTTCTCCCCTTAGTAGGTGCTTCAGCAACAACTAACAAGCCTGGAAAGATGCCAAAACCATGAGGCAGCAGGGTTTTAAGCAAGAGAGATCAAGGAGTTTAGTACTGACCCAAAATGGCCAATAAAACTACAGCTTCTAGGCAGTAACCACTCCTACAGGGACAGGCAGGCTGCTCAGTGTTAACCACTGCCACTGGTGAACACAGAGACTTCCCTTTAGCCCACTCAAGCACTGGCCTCCAAGAAACTTACAAACAGTTCAGAACAGCAAATCTGTAACTGAACTTTCTTAAATTTCAGAAAGTGGGGGAAAAGCAAGATATTTTTGTTTTTTTTTTCTTTTTTTCTTTTAGTTTAATGGTAGCAGAGATACACAAGTAGCAAAATATTCACAACAGTGCATTAAATGTCCTCACACTTGAGAGCTAGGCCAAAGTCATGTAAAATGCAATTTTAAGAGAAAAAACAATTTTAAATTTTCAAAAGGTCATCCTCTAATTTTCTTATGTTTTTCAGAAAAACTTTTCAACTGGAAAAAGCCAAAAAGAGGGAATTTTAAAAAAAAAAGGAAAAAAAAAAAAAATTCCCAAAACTCCTTCTTTCCCCAGCATTTTTTTTTTAGAGGTGCTTTAGAACAAATCAAGTGGAAAGATCCAAAAACCCGAGGGACGGGTTTTTTTGAAAAAACAAAGTTTAAAACCCCAAAAGGGAATAAAACTAATTCAGGGAAAAAATTGGGGCATTTTTTTTAAAGACGGGAACACAAGATTTTTACCCAAGCAACATGGCCCCAAAAAATTAAAAAAACAGCCAAAGTAATAATTTTTTTAAAATTTAAAAGGGGAAAAAGCAAATTTTTTTTTTTAATTTTTTTTTAAAGGTCAAGTCAAAGTAAAAAATTTTAAAAATGCAAAAAATGCCCCCCAAAAGT
>NC_056726.1:1860759553-1860780058 GCF_019279795.1 Protopterus annectens | reverse complement strand
ATCTTGTATGAAACCGAAGCAAAAGAACTCCAACCCCAAAACGCTTCGCAAAATTTTTTTGTTAAAATCTGATAAGGCCTCGAATTAAAAAGGCTTTGAAACTTCCCAGGCTAAGTTGTTTGATGCTAATTAGGCTGAAACTTGAACACATTGATCATCCAGGGTAGGAACATCACTACCTTGGATACGCTGACCATTAGGTATAAAAACATCACCTCCCGAAGTGGAAGGTAAATTCATATTGCTACGGTCACATTGCCCAAGAAGTGGTCGGTTTCTGTCTGCTCCATTAAGGATTCCATGCTCAAAAGAATCCATCCGAGAGTTTAATAAGTCCATCCGTTGTGAGATGGAAAGAAGCAACGCTGCAACGTCAATGCCAGGTGGATCCAAAAACAAGGGGTGGCCATGGGCTCCCCCTGCGGGGCGAGCGTGGCAAACTTTTTCATGTCCTTTTGGGAAAATAGATATTTATTGAACAATGTTGAATTTAAAGACAAAATTCGTTTTTATACGCGTTTCCTTGATGACATTTTTATCTTATTTCACGAGCTTGATACCGAAGCCGCATTTTGTTGCAATATATGAACATGACAACAAGTTTCCTTAGATTTACACATCAGTTTTCTGTCCACGAAATTAATTACCTTGATGTTAATTTAATCAAGGACAGTACTAGTAAATGTTACCTATCTTCTGTACATAGAAAACCCACCTATTGTAATTCTCTCCTTCACTTCACTAGTTCACACCCACTAAGACAGAAAAGATCTATTGTGAAGGGACAGGTGGTGAGGGCCGTACGTATGTGCAGTACGATTGACTCTTTTAACCAAGAATGTTGTTTGTTGAGGGACCTCTTTCTTAATAGAGATTACCCTAGTACCCTCATCGATAGTATCATTGAAGAGGTAAGGTTTAAACGATCCACTGTTTTTTATAAACCCTTACTTGATGTGAAAGATAGTCAAGGAATTCAAAATGGGAGTCCACTTAATTGTGCAAATGGACCTTTGACAGTGAGTCCAACACTTGGGGACAATGTAGCAAGGGTAGGTGTCGATTACTCTACCAGTTTTATCACTACCTTTAGTGTTGATTCAAAAATGGTATGTGAAACCATCTTTAAAAATTGGCACTTCATTGGTAACGACACTTTTCTCGTACAGAAATTGGGAGTATGCCCAAAAGTTGTATATAGGAGAGGGTAAAATTTAAAAGAATTGTTACAAAGGAGACCATATATTGACCAGTTTAAAAAAAACAAGGGGACAATACTCTGTGGGGCATGTAATTGGTGTAAATTCTTAAAACCGGGTGAAAGTTTCTGTTTGAAAGGGAGGAAATATCACATTTACCATAGAATTAACTGTGAGACAAAATCAGTTGTGTATATTGCGTTTTGCCAACAATGTCCAGCATTTTATGTTGGTAAGACGGATCGGAAGTTGAAGGAACGTGTCTATCAACATGTTTACGCTATTAGGAATAGCAAGATTGACAACGCCCTTGCCAAACATACATTAAATAACTCAGACCATAAGTTTTTGTTTATGGGTATTGATCGAATGTCACCTAGTGTGAGAGGTGGCCCCCTTTCTCTCATGTTGGAGTTACGGGAAATGGTATGGCAAATCAGATTAGATGCCTTCAATTTACCCGGCCTCAACGAGAATTGTAACATTTCAGCTGTTCTTAGGATGAAAAGTTACATGAGATAGGCATATTTAAAAGAGTGTACTTTATGTCATATAATCTACATTTTTTAATGTTACTTCATTACATGGCTTTTTAACATGGTGATACATAAATTTCTTTTGATATTCATTATTTTTGATATTGATATTGTTATATAATACAATACATTTTATAAACATTATTATAAATATTATTTTAAATTTATAAATTTTGCATTTTGATACTTAATGTGTCCATAAATATGTATTTAATACGATTAGAATTTTAGTGCTTTACTACCATGCGCTAGGCACTATTGGTATACACTCATTGAATTTTTCTCTGATCTAAAATTTGGTTAATATATATATATATATTTTTATTAACTAATTTTTAATTGTTTAACTAGTATGTATTAACTGATAACTTATTTTATGTTTCTGTTTGCTTTCAGAGTATTCATGCCAGAACAGGAAATGATGAGAATTTATGCATTCCTGTCCATACTTAAACAGTTTGGCAGTTGATACTTTGTATTTGTTCTGAGGAAGCTGCTGGCTTTTTCAGCGGCGAACAACATTTTACTGAAAATAAACTAGCGTTAAACATCAGCGTTTATTTTTCATTTGTGGATTCGTGGTGTGGCTTGGACTTGTACCTGCACTTCATTTTGTTTTTCACTTGTTTTATTTCCATTCTTAAATTTCAGAAAGTGGGAAAAAAAGCAAGAGTTTTTTTTTTTTTCTTTTTTTTTTTTTTTGTTTTAGTTTAAAGGTAGCAGACATACACAAGTAGTAAAATATTCACAACAGTGCAATAAATGTCCCCACACTTAAATGCTAGTCCAAAGTCAGGTAAAATGCAATTATAAGAGAAAAAAACAATTTTAAATTAAGTGCAACACAGGAAATGCAGTAAACAGGCTCTAGATGGTTTCTAAATACTGTTTCTAATACAGATATAAACTTTAACAAGCCAGAAAATGCCGACAAGTAGACAGCAAAGTACTAATTCTAAAGAAAAAATCAGACGAAAATACTTAAAATCTCAAAAGTGGCTCATTTCTTCTCTCAGCATTTTCTCCCCTTGGTAGGTGCTTCAGCAACAACTAACAAGCCCAGTAAGATGCCAATACCATGAGGCAGCAGTGTTTTAAGAGAGAGAGATCAATGAGTTTAGAATTGACCCAAAATGGCTAATAAAACTACAGCTTCTAGGCAGTAACCACTCCTACAGGGACAGGCAGGCTGCTCAGTGTTAACCACTGCCACTGGTGAACACAGAGGCTTCCCTTTAGCCTAAGTAAGCACTGGCCTCCAAGAAACTTACAAACAGTTCAGAACAACAAATCTGTAACTGAACTTTCTTAAATTTCAGAAAGTGGGAAAAAAAGCAAGAGTTTTTTTCTTTTTTTGTTTTAGTTTAAAGGTAGCAGAGATATACAAGTAGCAAAATATTCACATCAGTGTAATAAATGACCCCACACTTGAGTGCTAGGCCAAAGTCAGGTAAAATGCAATGTTAAGAGAAAAAATAATTTTAAATTAAGTGCAACACAGGAAATGCAGTAAACAGGCTCTAGATGAGTTCTAAATACTGTTTCTAATACAGATATCAACTTTAGCAAGCCGGAAAACACTGAAAAGAAGGCGGCAAAGCAATAATTCTAACCAAAAAATCAGAATAAAATACTTAAAATCTCAAAAGTGGCTCCTGTCTTCTCTCAGCATTTTCTCCCCTTGGTAGGTGCTTCAGCAACAACTAACAAGCCTGGAAAGATGCCAAAACCACGAGGCAACAGGATTTTAAGTGAAAGAGATCAAGGAGTTTAGAATTGACCCAAAATGGCCAATAAAACTACAGCTTCTAGGCAGTAACCACTCCTACAGGGACAGGCAGGCTGCTCAGTATTAACCACTGCCACTGGTGAACACAGAGACTTCCCTTTAGCCCAAGCAAGCACTGGCCTCCAAGAAACTTACAAACAGTTCAGAACAGCCAATCTGTAACTGAACTTTCTTAAACTTCAGAAAGTGGGAAAAAAGCAAGAAATTTTTGTTTTTTTTTTTTTTTTGTTTTAGTTTAAAGGTAGCAGAGATACACAAGTAGTAAAATATTCACAACAGTGCAATAAATGTCCCCACACTTGAATGCTAGGCCAAAGTCAGTTAAAATGCAATTTTAAGAGAAAAAACAATTTTAAATTAAGTGCAACACGGAAATGCAGTAAACAGGCTCTAGATGTGTTCTAAATACTGTTTTTAATACAGATATAAACTTTAGCAAGCTGGAAAATGCCAAAAAGTAGGCGGCAAAGCAGTAATTCTAAACAAAAAATCAGAATAAAATACTTAAAATCTCAAAAGTGGCTCCTTTCTTCTCTCAGCATTTTCTCCCCTTGGTAGGTGATTGAGCAACAACTAACAGGCCTGGAAAGATGCCAAAACCATGAGGCAATAGGGTTTTAAGTGAAAGAGATCAAGGAGTTTAGAATTGACCCAAAATGGCCAATAAAACTACAGCTTCTAGGCAGTAACCACTCCTACAGGGACAGGCAGGCTGCTCAGTGTTAACCACTGCCACTGGTGAACACAGAGACTTCCCTTTACCCCAAGCAAGCACTGGCCTCCAAGAAACTTACAAACAGTTCAGAACAGCAAATCTGTAACTGAACTTTCTTAAATTTCAGAAAGTGGGGAAAAAAGCAAGATATTTTTGTTTTTTTCTTTTTTTTTGTTTTAGTTTAAAGGTAGCAGAGATACACAAGTAGTAAAATATTCACAACAGTGCAATAAATGTCCCCAAACTTGAATGCTAGGCCAAAGTCAGGTAAAATGCAATGTTAAGAGAAAAAACAATTTTAAATTAAGTGCAACACAGGAAATGCAGTAAACAGGCTCTAGATGAGTTCTAAATACTGTTTCTAATACAGATATAAACTTTAGCAAGCCGGAAAATGCCTAAAAGTAGCCGGCAAAGCAGTAATTCTAAACAAAAAATCAGAAGAAAATACTTAAAATCTCAAAAGTGGCTCCTTTCTTCTCTCAGCATTTTCTCCCATTGGTAGGTGCTTCAGCAACAACTAACAAGCCTGGAAAGATGCCAAAGCCATGAGGCAGCAGGGTTTTAAGAGAGAGAGATCAAGGAGTTTAGAATTGACCCAAAATGGCCAATAAAACTACAGCTTCTAGGCAGTAACCACTCCTACAGGGACAGGCAGGCTCCTCAGTGTTAACCACTGCCACTGGTGAACACAGAGACTTCCCTTTAGCCCAAGCAAGCACTGGCATCCAAGAAACTTACAAACAGTTCAGAACAGCAAATCTGTAACTGAACGTTCTTAAATTTCAGAAAGTGGGGGAAAAGCAAGATATTTTTTTTTTCTTTTTTTCTTTTAGTTTAATGGTAGCAGAGATACACAAGTAGCAAAATATTCACAACAGTGCATTAAATGTCCTCACACTTGAGAGCTAGGCCAAAGTCATGTAAAATGCAATTTTAAGAGAAAAAACAATTTTAAATTAAGTGCAACACAGGAAATGCAGTAAACACACTCTAGATGTGTTCTAAATACTGTTTCTAATACAGATATAAACTTTAGCAAGCCGTTAAATGCCAAAAAGTAGGCGGCAAAGCAGTAATTCTAAAGAAAAAATCAGAAGAAAATACTTAAAATCTCAAAAGTGGCTCCTTTCTTCTCTCAGCGTTTTCTCCCCTTGGTAGGTGCTTCAGCAACTACTAACAAGCCTGGAAAGATGACAAACCACGAGGCAGCATGGTTTTAAGAAAGACAGATCAAGGAGTTTAGAATTGACCCAAAATGGCCAATAAAACTACAGCTTCTAGGCAGTAACCTCTCCTACAGGGACAGGCAGGCTGCTCAGTGTTAACCACTGCCACTGGTGAACACAGAGACTTCCCTTTAGCCCAAGCTAGCACTGGCACTTAAATATCAGAAAGTGGGGAAAAAGCAAGATATTTTTGTTTTTTTCATTTTTTTGTTTTAGTTTAAAGGTAGCAGAGATACACAAGTAGTAAAATATTCACAACAGTGCAATAAATGTCCCCACACTTGAATGCTAGTCCAAAGTCAGGTAAAATGCAATTATAAGAGAAAAAAACAATTTTAAATTAAGTGCAACACAGGAAATGCAGTAAACAGGCTCTAGATGGTTTCTAAATACTGTTTCTAATACAGATATAAACTTTAACAAGCCAGAAAATGCCGACAAGTAGCCAGCAAAGTACTAATTCTAAAGAAAAAATCAGACGAAAATACTTAAAATCTCAAAAGTGGCTCCTTTCTTCTCTCAGCATTTTCTCCCCTTGGTAGGTGCTTCTGCAACAACTAACAAGCCCAGTAAGATGCCAAAACCATGAGGCAGCAGGGTTTTAAGAGAGAGAGATCAAGGAGTTTAGAATTGACCCAAAATGGCTAATAAAACTACAGCTTCTAGGCAGTAACCACTCCTACAGGGACAGGCACGCTGCTCAGTGTTAACCACTGCCACTGGTGAACACAGAGACTTCCCTTTAGCCCAAGTAAGCACTGGCCTCCAAGAAACTTACAAACAGTTCAGAACAACAAATCTGTAACTGAACTTTCTTAAATTTCAGAAAGTGGGAAAAAAAGCAAGAGTTTTTTTTTTTCTTTTTTTGTTTTAGTTTAAAGGTAGCAGAGATATACAAGTAGCAAAATATTCACATCAGTGTAATAAATGACCCCACACTTGAGTGCTAGGCCAAAGTCAGGTAAAATGCAATGTTAAGAGAAAAAATATTTTTAAATTAAGTGCAACACAGGAAATGCAGTAAACAGGCTCTAGATGAGTTCTAAATACTGTTTCTAATACAGATATCAACTTTAGCAAGACGGAAAACACTGAAAAGAAGACGGCAAAGCAATAATTCTAACCAAAAAATCAGAATAAAATACTTAAAATCTCAAAAGTGGCTCCTGTCTTCTCTCAGCATTTTCTCCCCTTGGTAGGTGCTTCAGCAACAACTAACAAGCCTGGAAAGATGCCAAAACCACGAGGCAACAGGATTTTAAGTGAAAGAGATCAAGGAGTTTAGAATTGACCCAAAATGGCCAATAAAACTACAGCTTCTAGGCAGTAACCACTCCTACAGGGACAGGCAGGCTGCTCAGTATTAACCACTGCCACTGGTGAACACAGAGACTTCCCTTTAGCCCAAGCAAGCACTGGCCTCCAAGAAACTTACAAACAGTTCAGAACAGCAAATGTATAACTGAACTTTCTTAAATTTCAGAAAGTGGGAAAAAAGCAAGATATTTTTGTTTTTCTTTTTTTTTTTTTTTAGTTTAAAGGTAGCAGAGATACACAAGTAGTAAAATATTCACATCAGTGTAATAAATGACTCCACACTTGAGTGCTAGGCCAAAGTCAGCTAAAATGCAATGTTAAGAGAAAAAACAATTTTAAATTAAGTGCAACACGAAAATGTAGTAAACAGGCTCTAGTTGTGTTCTAAATACTGTTTTTAATACAGATATAAACTTTAGCAAGCTGGAAAATGCCAAAAATTAGGCGACAAAGCAGTAATTCTAAACAAAAAATCAGAAGGAAATACTTAAAATCTCAAAAGTGGCTCCTTTCTTCTCTCAGCATTTTCTCCCCTTGGTAGGTGCTTCAGCAACAACTAACAAGCCTGGAAAGATGCCAAAACCACGAGGCAACAGGATTTTAAGTCAAAGAGATCAAGGAGTTTAGAATTGACCCAAAATGGCCAATAAAACTACAGCTTCTAGGCAGTAACCACTCCTACAGGGACAGGCAGGCTGCTCAGTATTAACCACTGCCACTGGTGAACACAGAGACTTCCCTTTAGCCCAAGCAAGCACTGGCATCCAAGAAACTTACAAACAGTTCAGAACAGCCAATCTGTAACTGAACTTTCTTAAACTTCAGAAAGTGGTAAAAAAGCAAGAAATGTTTGTTTTTTTTTTGTTTTAGTTTAAAGGTAGCAGAGATACACAAGTAGTAAAATATTCACAACAGTGCAATAAATGTCCCCACACTTGAATGCTAGGCCAAAGTCAGTTAAAATGCAATTTTAAGAGAAAAAACAATTTTAAATTAAGTGCAACACAGGAAATGCAGTAAACACACTCTAGATGGTTTCAAAATACTGTTTCTAATGCAGATATAAACTTTAGCAAGCCGGAAAATGCCGAAAAGTAGCTGGCAAAGCAGTAATTCTAAAGAAAAAATCAGAAGAAAATACTTAAAATCTCAAAAGTGGCTCCTTTCTTCTCTCAGCGTTTTCTCCCCTTGGTAGGTGCTTCAGCAACTACTAACAAGCCTGGAAAGATGCCAAACCACGAGGCAGCAGGGTTTTAAGAAAGACAGATCAAGGAGTTTAGAATTGACCCAAAATGGCCAATAAAACTACAGCTTCTAGGCAGTAACCTCTCCTACAGGGACAGGCAGGCTGCTCAGTGTTAACCACAGCCAATGGTGAACACAGAGACTTCCCTTTAGCCCAAGCTAGCACTGTCACTTAAATATCTGAAAGTGGGGAAAAAGCAATATATTTTTGTTTTTTTCTTTTTTTTTTGTTTTAGTTTAAAGGTAGCAGACATACACAAGTAGTAAAATATTCACAACAGTGCAATAAATGTCCCCACACTTAAATGCTAGTCCAAAGTCAGGTAAAATGCAATTATAAGAGAAAAGCAATTTTAAATTAAGTGCAACACAGGAAATGCAGTAAACTGGCTCTAGATGGTTTCTAAATACTGTTTCTAATACAGATATAAACTTTAACAAGCTGGAAAATGCTGACAAGTAGCCAGCAAAGTACTAATTCTAAAGAAAAAATCAGACGAAAATACTTAAAATCTCAAAAGTGGCTCCTTTCTTCTCTCAGCATTTTGTCCCCTTGGTAGGTGCTTCAGCAACAACTAACAAGCCCAGTAAGATGCCAATACCATGAGGCAGCAGGGTTTTAAGAGAGAGAGATCAAGGAGTTTAGAATTGACCCAAAATGGCTAATAAAACTACAGCTTCTAGGCAGTAACCTCTCCTACAGGGACAGGCACGCTGCTCAGTGTTAACCACTGCCACTGGTGAACACAGAGGCTTCCCTTTAGCCTAAGTAAGCACTGGCCTCCAAGAAACTTACAAACAGTTCAGAACAACAAATCTGTAACTGAACTTTCTTAAATTTCAGAAAGTGGGAAAAAAGCAAGAGTTTTTTTTTTTTCTTTTTTTTGTTTTAGTTTAAAGGTAGCAGAGATATACAAGTAGCAAAATATTCACATCAGTGTAATAAATGACTACACACTTGACAGCTAGGCCAAAGTCAGGTAAAATGCAATGTTAAGAGAAAAAATAATTTTAAATTAAGTGCAACACAGGAAATGCAGTAAACAGGCTCTAGATGAGTTCTAAATACTGTTTCTAATACAGATATCAACTTTAGCAAGCCGGAAAACACTGAAAAGAAGGCGGCAAAGCAATAACTCTAACCAAAAAATCAGAATAAAATACTTAAAATCTCAAAAGTGGCTCCTGTCTTCTCTCAGCATTTTCTCCCCTTGGTAGGTGCCTCAGCAACAACTAACAAGCCTGGAAAGATGCCAAAGCCACGAGGCAACAGGATTTTAAGTGAAAGAGACCAAGGAGTTTAGAATTGACCCAAAATGGCCAATAAAACTACAGCTTCTAGGCAGTAACCACTCCTACAGGGACAGGCAGGCTGCTCAGTATTAACCACTGCCACTGGTGAACACAGAGACTTCCCTTTAGCCCAAGCAAGCACTGGCCTCCAAGAAACTTACAAACAGTTCAGAACAGCCAATCTGTAACTGAACTTTCTTAAACTTCAGAAAGTGGGAAAAAAGCAAGAAATTTTTGTTTTTTTCTTTTTTTTGTTTTAGTTTAAAGGTAGCAGAGATACACAAGTAGTAAAATATTCACAACAGTGCAATAAATGTCCCCACACTTGAATGCTAGGCCAAAGTCAGTTAAAATGCAATTTTAAGAGAAAAAACAATTTTAAATTAAGTGCAACATGGAAATGCAGTAAACAGGCTCTAGATGTGTTCTAAATACTGTTTCTAATACAGATATAAACTTTAGCAAGCTGGAAAATGCTGAAAAGTAGGCGGCAAAGCAGTAATTCTAAACAAAAAATCAGAATAAAATACTTAAAATCTCAAAAGTGTCTCCTTTCTTCTCTCAGCATTTTCTCCCCTTGGTAGGTGCTTCAGCAACAACTAACAGGCCTGGAAAGATGCCAAAACCACGAGGCAAAAGGATTTTAAGTGAAAGAGATCAAGGAGTTTAGAACTGACCCAAAATGGCCAATACAACTACAGCTTCTAGGCAGTAACCACTTCTACAGGGACAGGCAGGCTGCTCAGTGTTAACCACTGCCACTGGTGAACACAGAGACTTCCCTTACCCCAAGCAAGCACTGGTCTCCAAGAAACTTACAAACCGTTCAGAACAGCAAATGTATAACTGAACTTTCTTAAATTTCAGAAAGTGGGAAAAAAGCAAGATATTTTTGTTTTTCTTTTCTTTTTTTGTTTTAGTTTAAAGGTAGCAGAGATACACAAGTAGCAAAATATTCACAACAGTGCAATAAATGACCCCACACTTGAGTGCTAGTGCAAAGTAAGTAAAATGCAATTTTAAGAGAAAAAAATATTTTAAATTAAGTGCAACACAGGAAATGTAGTAAACAGGCTCTAGAAGTGTTCTATATACTGTTTCTAATACAGATATAAGTTTAGCAAGCCAGAAAACTCTGAAAAGTCAGCAGCATAGCAGTAATTCTAAACAAAAAATCAGAAGAAAATACTTAAAATCTCAAAAGTGGCTCCTTTCTTCTCTCAGCATTTTCTCCCCTTGGTAGGTTCTTCAGCAACAACTAACAAGCCTGGAAAGATGCCAAAACCATGAGGCAGCAGGGTTTTAAGAGAGAGAGATCAAGGAGTTTAGAAATGACCCAAACTGGCCAATAAAACTACAGCATCTAGGCAGTAACCACTCCTACAGGGACAGGCAGGCTGCTCAGTGTTAACCACTGCCACTGGTGAACGCAGAGACTTCCCTTTAGCCCAAGCAAACACTGGCCTCCAAGTAACTTACAAACAGTACAGAACAGCAAATCTTTAACTGAACTTTCTTAAATTTCAGAAAGTGGGAAAAAAAGCAAGATTTTTTTGTTTTTTTCTTTTTTTTTTGTTTTAGATTAAAGGTAGCAGAGATACACAAGTAGCAAAATATTCACAACAGTGCAATAAATGACCCCACACTTGAGTGCTAGGCCAAAGTCAGGTAAAATGCAATTTTAAGAGAAAAAGCAATTTTAAATTAAGTGCAACACAGGAAATGCAGTAAACAGGCTCTAGATGTGTTCTAAATACTGTTTCTAATACAGATATAAACTTTAGCAAGCTGGAAAATGCCAAAATGTAGGTGACAAAGCAGTAATTCTAAACAAAAATCAGAAGAAAATACTTAAAATCTCAAAAGTGGCTCCTTTTTCTCTCAGCGTTTTCTGCCCTTGGTAGGTGCTTCAGCAACTACTAACAAGCCTGGAAAGATGCCAGTGGTGCAGGAGCTCAAGCAGGCAATATGTCTGCCGTGCTATCCAGGAACCGCCTGCAGGGGCATGCACAAGCACTCCTGCACTAATCTTATACGGACTAAGCCCTGGTATGCAAATCACCCCATTTGCAGGTGAAATCCATGCAAATTAGGTGAATTTTCAATCCAGGAACGTTGCAATAGTCCGTGCTAGACTAGTTCAATCTGCAGAAATGTATTCAGTTAGTAACCGAGTACATTTCTGCAAAATCCAAAACGGAGCTATGACACCTCCAAATAAAGGTTGCATATCATGTAGTAAGTATACCAATGGCCAAGTATAAGGCCATTGACATTGCAAACAGTTTAAAAAATAAAAAAATGAACTTTTAGGTTTTTTTTAGCCGATCTCGGCCATTTAAGCGTAGGGCAGCGGCGTGCAAAAGGGATCAGGGAAATAATAAAATAAACCTAAAATAAGCATTCTAACTAAAATCAGTATTCTGCAATGCAAGTCAATGGCAGGCAGAAAACTATCTGGCCAGTGAGTAGTGGTTGCTAAGTGGGGAGGCTCAGTGTGAGACATGTAACTATGCATTAGCAGGCAATCCTATGCAAATGAGGGGAAGGATAGTGAATCCCAGTTTTCCCCAGCATGTGAGTCAGATCCCAACAGTGTAAGAGTAGGAACAGCCTGGTGCAAAATAACCGAAAACCAGACAAGGAAGTGCTGTACGCAGAAAGTTTATTCACAAAAATTAATGCTGAATATTCCACAAGGTGTTTTCATCCAGGAACCTCCCAGACTTCTTCAGACATGATAACAAACATTTCTGAATACATACTAATATACCCTTCTCCTTAATTAGTTAATTAATCAATTAAATCTTTAAAAACATATTACTTATTTAATAAAAATTCTTAAAAATGAATAAATATATATATATTGTTATAAAACTCACACAATTAATATATTTCATGCACATGTAATGTTCAAACAGTATCAGATGTGTACATATAAATAAATAAATATGATAAATAAATAACTTGATAATAAATGCTTAAACAATAATTCTAAAGTAAAATATGGTTTGAAAATGTATTATGTATACACAACTATTTCCTAAAAGGACACTTCTATAATTTTGCAGATCTAAGCTTTAACAGAGGTAGAATTGAGATAGAATCATTAAGCCCTGGTGCTTTATTAGCTTCCAAAATTATCTGCCATAATGTTTCTCTAAATTCCAATTTTGTTTCCCAAGGACCCCCTCTTACTTCTTGTGGAACCATCTCTATTACTGAAAAAAGAAATTGTGCATTACTGCACTCTAATGTATGTTTAAACAAAGCATTTGTACTGTTCATTTTTCTCACATCATTGTGGTGTTCATAAATTCTGCATTTGAGTTGTCTTTCAGTTTTGCCTACATAAAAGGCATCGCAGGAACCATATGTAACTAAATAGACTAGTCCCTTTGAATTACAGTTTGAGTAATTTTTGTTATATATGGTTTTATTTCTTGCTTGTAAACATACCTCTTCCCCTTGTAATATGTATTTACATTGATTACAGGCACCACATTTGTATGTCCCCCTCCTTTTTTGTGTAAATATCTGTGTATTAGCTGCCTGTTCTAATACATTTTTAATATTCTGTCCTTTTTTGAAAACAACCTTTAAAGGTTTGTTCTTAAATATTTCTAAGCCTGGTGCAAGCCTAGGAGTTAGGTGACATCATGGGGGTGTGTCAGGCATACTGTAAGGGGATTGGAGCCCTGTGGCTCGGGTTTGCTCCTAGCTTAGCACAGCTAAGCTAGGGGGTGTCTAAACCTGCTTAGCATTCTTCACAAAGCCTAAGCGGGTGTGCGCACCGTGCTCTGGGCTTTACAGGAAGAAAAAAGAGGTTAAACCCAGAAATAGCAGCAGTGTGCACATTTGAGCACTCTGTTTGCACGGCACACACACAGGCTTAAACAGGAAGGCAATGGGAAGGGAAAACAGCAGTTGGAAGGTAATCAAGGAAAACTAGCCTAGCTGGCAGGTGAAATGTATTAGAATCAACCAATTACACAGGCAGCAGACCAGCTCAGCCCAGAATCTACTATAAACTAACCAAACACCTTCCCCTCTGTTTTTTTTCCACACTCTACACCACCGGTGTAAACAAGCGGGGAACTTTTAACAATCACAACAGCAAAATGTTAGGGGCTGCAATAGCTATCATACAACTTGTGGAAGAGGCTGTGGGTGGTGAGGATGTGAATGCTGCCGAGCAACCCACAGTGAGGAGACAGAGAAGAGTGTACAGACCCAGGGTAACATACCAAGGGCTACAAGAGCTGGAGATAGTGGAGCGCTATAGGGTGGACAGAGACCTCCTACAGCAAATTATTGAGCAGTGCCAGCCACGCCTGACACACAGAACTAACAGAGGGGAACCCATCCTAGTGGATACCAAGGTATGTGTAGGCCTAAGAATACTAGCTACAGGTACCTTCCAAAGGCCAACTGGGGATATGATGGGGATTTTACAGGCATCAGCATCCAGGGTACTCCACTAGTTCTTGGATACCATGCCAGCACAAGTCAGTGAGCACGTATATTTCCCCAACACCTGTAAGGTGTTGGCCAGCAATATGCATCTCTTCCACCAAATTGCAGAATGCCCTGAAGTAGTGGGTGCAATAGACTGCATGCACATATGCATCAAAGTACCACCCAGTGAGCGGGGCAGTTTCTACATCAACTGCAAGGGCTTCCCCTCCATCAACTGCCAGGTCATGTGCGATGCCCAAGGCATAATAATAAACGTGTGTGCTGGCTGCCCTGGAAGCTATCACAATTCCCACATCTGGCATCTGATGCAGCTGTACCAGAAATTTGCCAATGGGGACATTCCATACGGTCACCCAGTGGGGGATGCTTGATAAGCACTGGAGCCGTGACTGATGACACCCATCAGAAATGCACACACACCCGAACAAGAACTCCATAATGAGGCACATGGGACAAACAAGAATCATAATAGAGCATGTGTTTGGGATGCTTAAGTCATGGTTCCGGTGCCTGGACACATCCGGTGGAGCCTTGCAGTACTCACCTGCTGCATGTACCCAAATTACCCTTGTATGTGCCATGCTACACAATATGATCCTGTGGAAACAGCTGCAGCAGAAACAGCATGGGGTAGGGCCACACAGCCCCCCATCATTGCCAAGGCCTGCACAGGCACAGAGTGACTCAGAGGAGGAACAACCTGAGCCTGCTCCAGTAGGCAGAAGGAGGTGTGCCTAGTATACCCTGGCCTTGGGAAAGAGGCAATGCATAGCATATACACTGACATGGGAAGGACCCAGGGAATAATACCTCTCTCCGACTCTCACATACAGTAAAAGGGATGCCAAACATTACACTACCTGTGCCTAACCATGTGTAGGGAGTGTACTATGTGCATCCAACATAGGCAGCCCTGCAGCACCACCCTCAATACTGGAATACCCACAAGGTAAGTGACTCACACATGCCAGTCGTTGGGGGGGGGGGGGTTCACATACCAGTCACAGCCAGCAGGACAGGTGTTGGAAAACACAAAAAAATGCTGTGCTATGGCTTCTGAATGAGGCCTATGGGTAACCTCCCCTCCAGGCCTACACAGACAGATTACAGCAGGTCAGGCAGTGGGATGTCAGTTCTGAAGACTAGGAAGTCAGAAACTAATATGTAAGTAATTAAAAGCTAAGATCTGTAGTACACTGGTATGCCTCTAGCCAGCATGATAGGTAAGACAACAGACTGAAATGGAGTACCCAACATACCAGTACAGTCCTAGCAAATGTGTACAAGTGTCAGGTGTGCCCCCCCCCATTCCTATGTAGAAATATAGTAACAGTCAGTTGTGCCCCCCAATCCTGTGTAGAAATGTAAAAATAGTCAGGTGTGCCCCTCCATCCGACATAGAAATATAGTAACAGTCAGGTGTGTCCCCCCAATCCTGTGTAGAAATGTAGAAATAGTCAGGTGTGCCCTCCCCATCCTACATAGAAATATAGTAACAGTCAGGTGTGCCCCCCCAATCCTGTGTAGAAATGTAGAAATAGTCAGGTGTGACCCTCCGCTATGCAGAAATGTAGTAACAGTCAATTACAAATGATCAATGGATACCCTGCAGAGACAGCATGCTACCTGTCGGTGTACAACACAAAGGTCAGCACTGCAGTACAAACTACCTGGACTTGATCCACACATGCAATACAGATGGCCATACTGGGCATGCTCGCACACTTAGAGAAATGAAGGCAATGTCAGTCAACAACATACTGAAAGGTCATACTTGGCATGCTCACACACTCACAGTTGTTAGTGCAGACACTCATCAGTATGCACCACTCATGCCTTGCACACACAGTGGATAGGAATACAGACATATATGTAAGGACAACACACTATAATAAACCAAAGGTAGATGGACATAGATGTGTGGAAGAGGGTGGCTGTGACAAGGAGCCATCCAGACCTGTCCCACCCAGCACACAGCCATAGGGCCCCAAACACATGAGGTGCAGATGTCACTCACTGCAGATACTAGCCACCAGTATCTGTCAGCATTTCAGACTATGTGGTTCACGTGCCAGCTGTGCAACATAACTGTACAAGGAAGTAGTCATCTAGCAGCTGTATACATGTACCTGTGAAATATGATCCTGTGTGTGCCCACATGTGGCATGTCAACCCCTAGATGAATGTGTTATGGCCCATGCACGTACACTACCCTCCCCATAGCCCTACTATGACAAGCCTGCTGAGGTCATCTAATGTGAAATACACCTTTGGGAGAGTTGCAGCCCAGTCATCTCCATGGGCATCCCATAAGTACATACTGCTGTAGTGTGATAAGCTAGTTAGATAGGAGATCTAATCCTAGACTTGGCAACTGTGTGTGCGTGTTTGCATGTCTGGCTGTATAGAGAGCAATGCTTTTTAGGGCAGTCATACTCCCAACAATTCATATGCTCAACTTTGGCAAGGCTGCTGATGTCACCCAACTAGAAATACACCTCTGGGAAGATTGCAGCCCTCTAATCTCAGTAGCATGTGCTATATCTGTGTACTACTGTAGTGTGATTTTGGACTGTGATAGGGTTCCATTTCCAACCATGGCAGTTCTGGATGTTTTGTGTGTGTTATAATGTCTGTGTACAGAGCAATGCATTATGGGCTAGTCACATTCAGTACATTTCAAATAGCCAACTTTGGCAATCCTGCTGATGTCATTCATTGTAAAATACACCTTTGGGGAAGAAGTTTTCCAGTAATCCCCATGGTGTGTCCTTTCACAGCTCCATGTTGTAGTGTGATATAGACATCTGTTAGGGGTTCTATACCCACACATGTCAGTTGTGGATGTTTTGTGTGTGTGTCACTGTCTGTTTAGGGAACAATGCATTTTAGGCTAGTCACATGCAGTACATTTCAAATGCCCTACTTTGGCAATCCTGCTGATGTCATTCATTGTGAAATACACCTTTGGGGAAGGGGCTTTCCAATAATCTTTGTGGTGCATCCTATAACAGCTCCATGCTATAGTGTGCTATATATCTCTGTTAGGGGTTCTATACCCACACATGTCGGTTGTGGATGTTTTGTGTGTGTGACTCTGTGCAGGGAGCAATATATTTTAGGCTAGTCATGCTCACTACAATTCGAATGTCCTACTTTGGCAATCCTGCTGATGTCATCCAATGTGATATACACCTTTGGGGAAGGAGTACTCCAGTAATCTTTGTAGCGCATACTATAACTGTGTAGTGCTGTAGTGTAATAAACTAGCAAGGTAGGGGTCCTACTCCCAGACATGACAGGTGCATGTGTGTGTTTGTAACTTGTATCCTGTGTGGAGGTGGTTGAGAGTGTGTTACACCTGTGGCCAATGTGGAGTGGGTTTTGCATATTTCTTATATGGTGGCTCTACTATATATCACTATGTCCACCGTAAAGGGATAACAGATGTGAAATAGCTGAGAGGCTGGGGTGCAAAGCCACACCCATACACGTGACATCAAGGCCAGGCAATCACAGTTAACAACCCTATTACCCAGAGCACACTCTCAACCCATGTCTCATACACATGCCAAGACAACAGCCAATATGTGGGTAGTACACTGCATATTGGCCACTGATAGTAACTATGGAGTGATAGCAGTGGGCTACAGAGGGCATGGCACCCTGTCCATCTGTCCAATACGCACGTACATGCAGACAGTGCACCTACCCCATGTTCCCCAATGGGCACCTGCAATACCTGTGGTACCATAACATGTGACCCACAAAGGACATACCATGCCTGACAACATGCCCTGTATGGACAAATGTCACTGACACCAGGGAATGTTATTAGCATGCTGTCAATCTAGGTGCAGGGTAAACCTGCTGCCCATTACCAGTTCCTGCCATAAGTGGGCAAGACTGGCACATCTGATGATAATATGTGTTCACAACATTGGCCAGACACCCCAGGTACAGTTCCACATGTCACTGTACATGCATGTAGGAGGTGTGCATATCCCAGACACCGTCCATGTCATGGACTAAGGAACACATACATGGCAATCGATGCACAGCATTTGTTACACATAATAGTCACCCAGGTGACTGGATGGGGGATACAATACCCACCTGTGTGGGCAAATACAGAAACTACAGCCCTGAGCCACAATACAGACCATTGTCATGTGGTCTGATGCCAAGGTATACCCATTGTCTAGCCTTGTATAGCTGTCTGGCACAGTCAACCACCACACAACCGTGCACACATGCACCCATGCATGTCAGTACTGGCACCCTGTGTGTTTGTGTGTGTGTGTTGTATGGTGCATATGTTCACATCCATACTCACTACAACCCCCACTGGCATACTGAAGCATGCTGTCTGATGTCAGACACCTCCCCATACCCTTTGCCCATACAACCTCCGTATGACCCATGTGGTGCATGTGATACCTGCACAGTGATGTGTTGTGGCAATCCCACTACTGATGAGTTGTAATTCTGGCCCTGCCATGTGTGTCAATGTGTGTGTTTCCCTGTAAGAGTGTGGCTGTGTTGACGCTGGTACCAGTTCATGTGGACAGGCATGTGTACATCACCTTCCGTATATCTACTGTATCCCTGTTGCAGATGTCCCTCACCATCACATATATTTTCTGAGGGCTCCACAACAGGTAACCCATGTGGCACATCCAATAACTGCATAGAACTGTGATAGAACAACATAGTCATCAGGGGTGTGATACCCTGTGCTGGTAGGTGTGTGACACAAACATGCTTAGGTTTTACTCTCTCACCCCTCCCTGACTTGTCTTTGCCTCTGTCTGCTTCTCCCACTCCTTCTCTGGAGGATGTGTAGACCTACACCTGCTTTGCTTAGGCAGCATCATGTGTATTTTAAGTGATGCTCATGATCAGCTGATGTCATCTGCAGGACTTGCAGCCCTCTGCTAGTTAATTTAATGTGGAACAGCTGTGGTAACATCCCTATAGCCAATTGCATGGAAACACACTCCAGTATCTATGAAAATCATGTTGGTGTTGGCCCTTTTCATTGACTGCGAGCAGGAACTAGATCTGCTGTTTGGCAAACAGCATCTCAGATGGATTGGGATTTACCTCTAACAACATACACTGTAGAAACAGGGAAACACACAGGAGGGGGATGTACCTGACCTGACTACAGACTGTAAGTGCTGCTATACTGCATTTGGAGTAATGTTGGTTTAACAGTGTGTGTGTGGATATGGCTGTCCTACATGTCTCAATACCTGTCATGTTTGTTCTATGTTTATGAGGAATCCCCAGCCGCAGGGTCATCTGCTGACTGGGCAGTGTGTGTGATGTTATTGGTGTCATGTGTTACCCACAGGACATGTATCTGTGAACTGCAGAAGGTAGTGTGAGGTTTGCAGTCTGTAGATGGTGAAAGCCATGACAGTTACTGACTACATATCCCTTATAGAACATATGTTGCAACAAACCCCTTTACAACAGTAAATGTATGAGGTTATCACAGCAACATGTCAATATTGACCCTGTGTATGTGCTTCCAGCCACAACTCTGTCAACTTTGTACATATGTCATGCATGAAGAGGTGCATATGTGCTGTACACCATAATTAGTGTTATCATATCTGATAACAAGCCAGTGAGATATCAGACTGCTACACATGTTATATACAGTAGGGGTTATATTTGATGACATAACCTGGACATACTATGGCTGTTGTACAGTACTGAGGCCTGTGTACTTATGGTGAATGTCAACAGTGTGTATATTGTTAATATGTACGTTGGCCTGTGTACAGACTGTGGTAGTTGTCATCATTCTACGGCCCATCCTATCTGATGTTACATGCTGCTCCACTGTATGTTAGTGTATTGACTTACATGTTTGTAGGGCCATACACACACATGTCCCATACCACAGTCAGACATCAGATCAAACTGTGTAGTGGCCCAGTATATGTAGGGTTAGTGTGTGAGTGGCACATATGAGGATGGTGTTGAACAGATAGTCCATACACTGTAATATTATGCTAGCTTGCAATATGTGGCTGTGGCTGTGTTTTCATTGGTTGTGGTCATGCACTTTCACACAGGTGTATCTTACCCTGTGCTGTGACATGCCTGTACAGCCTGCTATATATGCAGGTAGATGTGCATTCCCCCAGAGGAGATGTAAGCCGGTGTTGAGCCAGTCTGCCTGTAGCCTGCATAGTGCATTATTACATGCTTAGCAGCTTAGTGTACTTACCTAGTGAGATGTCATGTGCAGATACTTGCCAGATGTACTGCTGCTGGGCCTCCCTTAACAGTCATGTATGTCAGACAGAGCAGTGGGATGCTGGACAGATGTATGTCAATATCTAGTGGGTAGTATGTAGCCATGGCACCCCTGTACCAGCGGTTATTACCTGTCAGGCCAGACAGGGGTGTGTGAATGCATAACCTATGGTGGCATATGTATACCAATTGTTATGTGCTATACCATCTACATGGCTGTTAACATCCATATTGTCAAGCATGGTACACATGTTTTGCACTAAGGGGTTCTGTGTATACCTCTGGACTGTACAGAGTGTGTCAGAATGTCCACACATATTTACCAATATCGCTGCTGCAGTCAACAGGGGCAGTACGTGCTAGCAGCGGTACTTTACTATGAGGTCCTTAGTATGTCTGTCAGTAGCCAATGGCACACTTGTAAAGC